>NC_084715.1:21577919-21780419 GCF_033807575.1 Cydia pomonella | reverse complement strand
TTCAGGATGAAGTCAGCGACGCGTTCGCCGATGGCAATAGCTGAAGCAGCGGTGTTGGCGCGCGGTAGCTCAGGGAGCGCGCTTAGGTCGGCCACGCGCAGACGATCTACTCCTCGCACGCGTAGCTGTTCATCTAATACAGCTCCTAGCCGCGCAGTTCCCACTGCGTGGAACACCGAGTACGTCATATGTCTACAGAAGCACTTCCAGTATCCTTCGCGGTCATCTTCATACTCTGGACATCCATCAAACTTCAAATGAAGAAGAGACGCGTGCTGCGCCTTAAATTCCGGCGTTTCAACCAGATGCTCTAGAATCGTAATGCTACGCAGCATTTCCTCTATATCTCTTTCGTCGCTTAGGTAATTTGGGAATATGGCAGGATCATCAGTAGGATCCGTGCTCTTAAGTCGTACAGTGCCACGGGAATACGGTCGTAGTACCACAGGTGATACAACCAGTAGGGCTTTGTGTACGTTGGCGGTACTGAACTGACGAATGACATCTAATTTCAAACCGATAGCGTTTTGAACGATTAGCTCAATGCTTTGCAAGAGATTGCGATCTATGAAGGCGTTAATTATTTGTAGTGACGGGAGCTCGCAGTCGGAGCTGTTGTGGGTGAGCTTTCGCTGCTCAAAGTCGTAACATTTGGTGTTTATCAGCGCGGTGGCGTCGGTGAGGCCGTTGGAGGCCAGGGGTCCATCTTTTGTTGCCAGCCACTGCACACCCTGCACGCCTTTCATTCCTATTACGAAGGGATTCAGCACGGGAATACCGAGACCCGGGTCAGCTTGTATTACACACAGTGGTAAAACGTGGTCACTCATATTATCGCCGACAGGCAGATCTACGCGCACGGGGATGCCCAAGCTTTCCAAATGGGCAGCGTGTCCTATACCGGACAACATTAGTATCTGAGGAGTACCAATAGCCCCCGCTGACAGGATTACTTCTTTCCTTGCGTAAAGACTAAGTTCCTTTTTGACCAATCCTAGCAAATCGAGTTTGTTTTGTGTTATGACCGTAATTCCGGTCGCACTATTGTTCTCATCCAGGATGACACTGGTGCAACGTGTGCGTTTCGCCACTTTCAGCACTTTCTTGACGTCTTTGCGTGTAAGATACCCACGCGCAGTGCTCATACGTTCGCCTTTATGCACATACCCCACCACTTGAGTCACCCCAATTTGCGATTGAGCATTTACATCGGGATTGAAAGGGATATCTAGAAGCTGGAGACTTTTAATTATTCTCGAATGCCACGAGTTTTCGGAGTCCGTGAAAAATCCTACTTTCATAGTTCCATTGGTATTGTGATAAGGAATAGAAGTAGATGGTAGCTTATCCAAATCTTGCAAACCCTCATATTTAAGGAAGTATGGTTCGACGTCTTTCCAAGCCCAGCCATCGATGCCGAGGTCGTCGTAATCCCGTCGGTTGCCTCGCGTGTACATCATGTAATTGATGCTTGTGGAGCCGCCGAGGCATTTGCCGCGGCTGAAGCGACACGCGTTGTTGTCTCGTGCAGAGAAGCAGGACACGTTATTGGGTATAGTTGGGTATTGCCAGTCTATGTTTGTGCCGAGCAAAGCCTGGGCACCTCCGGGGATCTAGAAGGATGTTAGAAAATAAATGACTGTTCAAATAAAATGGTTTTAAGCTTATGTAGGTAATAAATGTCTAGCTAGGGTGTTCCTAGACATGAGGGCTGGACGTTATGAAGAATTTGATATGCGTGTATTTATTTGTCGTTGTTGAACATACTAAGAGGAGGAGGGAGATTCAGAAAACAACAACCAGAGCTAGGGTTACAAAATCACGTCAACTATATGATGATACATGCAGATACATAGATAGTAAGACTCCCAGTCACTACTCACTACACAAAATATATATTTGTATATGTTATGTATTTAGATGGGTACTTGCAGGATTGAATTGTAATGACAGCTGAAGGTAGTTTAGAAATAAATGAGTTTTGCTTCTGACCTCAATGGCGTTGTATCTTTTATTGGCGACTATGGTAAATTAATGTAATTTGTGTGCAAAATGAACAGTAATCTTTCAAATGTGGTGCTTCTCGGACAATTCAACCCAAAAACTGACAAGTGGTGTGATTATAAGGAACAATTATTATGTGCATTGGACGTGGCGGGCGTAGCGCAGGACCCGGCTCGGGCGCGCTCGTTGTTTCTGTCCCAGTGTGGCAAGGACACTTAGTCGCTCATTGCATCACTTCTGGTCCCGCAGAGGCCAACAAGTGCTTCATTTGAGGACATTATCCGTGTTTTGGATCAGTTTTTTGAGCCGGAAGTAAATGAAATTTTACAAGCGGGAAAGTTTCATAAACGCATACAATTACAACAAGAGAGCGTGCAAGAGTTCATCGGCGCGATAAGTTTACTCGGTGCTAAATGTAACTTTGCCGATCTTAAGCGACAGTTGAGAGATAGACTAGTACTGGGGGTGCGCGACGAGCGCCTGCGCCGCGAATTGTTGAAGACCAAGGACCTCACGTATACGGGGGCCGTTCAGTATTGTCTTAACTACCAGGCGACGTTCCCAGACTTGTACCCTGAAGCGCGTGCTAGTACATCTAAGCAAACTCCACATAACGAAAGTGACCAGATGGAAATTGATAAAATACAGTCAATAGTGAATTGCAAACATTGTGCCCGGGTTCACAAACCGAATGAGCGGTGCCCTTTCAGTAAGGCTCAGTGTTATTATTGTAAGCGACATGGGCATATTGCTTCGGCTTGCAATAAGAAACTAGGTAAGGTCCATCTGACGGATGACAAGTGTTCATGCGACTCCAACTCTGACCAGGAAGACATGATGAATGGAATTTATGTCTGCGCGGAGGATTACTGTGAACCGATTAGAGCAAATGTGGATATTAATGGAACCAAATTATTAATGGAAATAGATTCCGGAGCCTCGAGATCTATAATATCCGAGGAGACATTTAAAAAGTTGTGGTTCAACCCGCCCCCATTAAATACCACAAATGTGAAACTAGTTACGTGGAGCCGTGCCCCTTTAAGAGTTTTAGGGTTGTTACACGTACGAGTAGTTTTAGGCGACAAGGAGGCTCAATGTGAACTGTTGGTGGTCGCGGGCTGCGGACCGAGCTTGCTCGGTAGGAACTGGTTTAAGAAGCTGGGGCTGCAAGTGGATGGCGTGGGCTGGTCAGAAGAGGAAGTAGCTGAATGGAAGAATAAATACCCAGATTTGTTTATGGAGGGTTTGGGAGAGTACACCGGGCCACCAGTGTCACTGCATGTGCGACCCGGGACCGCGCCACGATTCATGAAAGCGAGACCTGTACCATTCCCACTAAAACAGCAAGTGGAGGATGAGCTGCGTCAGATGATTAAGGACGGTGTATTAACACCAATCAAATATTCAAAGTGGGCAACTCCCTTAAGAATTGTTAAGAAAGATAATGGATCTTTGCGTATCTGTGGAGACTATCGTTCTACGGTTAACGCATCAATAGATGCTGACTCATACCCGCTCCCTACATCGACAGAGGCATTCGTGAAGCTTAGCGGGGGAAGCATATTTAGCAAATTGGACTTGAAGCAGGCGTACACCCAGCTCAAGGTGGACGATGATACCGCGACGCTGCTAACACTAAATACACCCATTGGACTAATGAAGGTGAATCGTTTAGCTTACGGGGTGAGCGCTGCGCCGGGCATCTTCCAGAGGCTTATGTCTACCACCCTGGCAGACATGGAAGGAGTCGCGTGTCTTCTAGACGATGTGGCCGTCACAGGGAGAAATATGGAAGAGCATAACCAGAGATTGAACGCAGTACTGAAAAAGCTGCAAGATCTGGGTTTTCGACTAAACGTTAATAAATGCGTCTTTGCTTCACGGAGTATCACCTTTTTGGGCCATATGCTGGACGCCGAGGGGCTTCATCCGACACCGGACAAAGTAGAAGAGATTCAGGGTAAACCAGCGCCCACAAATAAAGAGACATTAAGAGCATTTTTTAGGACTATACACGTACTACGAGAAATTCTTGCCTGACAAAGCAACATTGCTTGAACCATTGTACCGGTTGCTGGAAGGGAAATCACCGTGGACTTGGGGTGAGAAGGAACAAGCTGCGTTTAATAAAGCTAAGAATCTTTTGTCGTCGGATTGTACATTAGTCGGATATGACCTAAATAAAGATTTGTTACTGGTTTGCGACTCGTCAGATTATGGTTTGGGAGCCGCGTTGGTCCACATCATGGAAGATGGATCCGAACGTCCAGTGATGATGGCGTCTCGGACATTACAACCACATGAGAGACGCTACGGGCAAATTGACAAAGAAGCCCTCGCGATAATGTTCGGCCTAACTAAGTATCATCAATTCCTGGCCGGACGGAAATTTTGCATCATCACTGACCACAAACCCTTAGTTGGTCTGTTCAACCCGGAGAAACCAATTCCTGACCAAATATCGCCTAGAATGTTACGGTGGTCGCTAAAACTTAACGGATACAGTTATTCTATCAAATATCGGCCAGGCAAGTTGATTGGCAATGCGGACGCTTTAAGCAGGTGGACAGAACCAGAGACGTCTTCTGTGAACCCAAATGTAGACTGTCTAGGCGAGGTACTTTTGCTAGAAGAGCAACCACTGGGATGGAACCTGGATGTAAAAGCAATTGCTGAAGAAACCAAGAAAGATCAGATGCTACAGAAGGTGCTATTTAACGTACTCCATGGGTGGCCGCGCTCCAATACAGATCCTGAAATGCAAACATATTGGATCCGCAGAGATGCTCTTTCACACAATAAAGATTGTTTATTGTGGTGTAACAGAGTCGTCATACCTACTTCGCTCCACAAAAAGGTACTTAAATTGCTACATGCTCCACATGCCGGGATTGTACAGACCAAAGCATACGCTAGAGGGTGCCTTTGGTGGGCTGGCATGGACAAGGATATCGAGAAGGTGGTGGCTGAGTGCGAGGACTGCCAGTCTGTGAGAAACAACCCACCTAAAGATCCGCAAATATGGATAATGCCGGACAAACCTTGGAGTCGAGTCCATATCGATTTTGCTGGTCCCTTCCAGGGAAAAACCTTCTTGCTATTAATCGATTCTTACAGCAAGTGGATAGAGGCAGAAATTGTTGCATCTATGAGCTCGGATACTATAATTACAATTTTGAGACGCATCTTTGCCTCACAAGGTTTGCCGGATGTCTTGGTGTCCGACAACGGCAAGACATTTACGTCCGAAGATTTCAATTCATTTTTGAGGAGGAACCATATCAGGCACATATTTACTCCGCCCTACCACCCAGCGACCAATGGCCAAATAGAAAGGGCTGTGCAGACATTTAAAAATAAATTGAAGAAAATGGCTGCCACAAACATGCCTTGGAGTGAAAAACTGGCGAAAGCTTTATACGCTTTGCGTACCGTCCCTAACAGCTCTACCAATAAAACACCAGCGGAAATGCTTAATGGACGCAAATATAGAACAGCCATATCAAGTTTGCACCCGGAGAGCACACCGAGCCGTGCCGAACAACAGCTAGAACAGGCAGCGCAGCGGCCGTGCGTGCGTGCATTCCATCTGCATCATCCTGTGCTCGTGCGAATGTACACGCCAGGAACTAAGTGGGCAAAAGGCGAGATTGAGGCAATAGAGGGACCCAGTACTTATGTGGTAAGAACGGAAGATGGAGAGCTGCATCGTCGTCATGCTGATCAAATCATAGCTCGAGCATTGAGACAGCCGGTGGAAGCTCCTACTGGGGACCAACAACCGCTTGAATTTGGATCTCAGTCGACAACAGAAGAAGATCCTCCTATTGAAATACCACCGCCAGAGTTATGGCCCGACATCATAGGAATTCCTAATGATTATTAATTGTATAATGATTTTGTAATTAATAGTGTTGATTTAGACTTGTTGATTATGGTGGAAAGGTATGTTATGTATTTAGATGGGTACTTGCAGGATTGAATTGTAATGACAGCTGAAGGTAGTTTAGAAATAAATGAGTTTTGCTTCTGACCTCAATGGCGTTGTATCTTTTAGTATATAATTTAGTATGGGAGCGCGACCTCTTAATTCAGTAGGATCAACTAGAATGGGATGAGGTGTAACTGGAATGTTCAGATAACGTGATAAATGGTTGTAAGCTTACATCACTCAACAGATTGGGGTCATCTCCAGCTTCCACGAGAAGCACGTCGTAGCCAGCCAAAGCTAGCCGCGACGCTGCCGGTATACCACCTGCGCCCGCGCCAACAACGATGTAGTCAAACTCCTGCCCATCTGGAAGAAAGTAATGTTTTAGCTTATTGTCTACGAATGCATTCCTGAAGAGACTTGGGTGCGTAGACAAGATGCCAAGTTTACGCTCCATAACGTAGCGTATTTATATCACTCTTCCATACTTAGTGCGACAGTGACATTGGCAGATCATTCCCTACGGAGCGTAAACAATTGGCATCTTGTCTACGCACCCATGAAGCTTAATCAACATAACAATCGTACACCGAAAAACGCCAAACGAAAAAAAGACAATGTATCGCGATGTGAAAAAAACAAATGAGTCAGATGCTACGAAAAGTCACGTTAATTAATTGCTCGAGGTTATATTTGTTGGTCTACATGACTTTTAACGATACCACGGAACATGACTATGACATGGACCCATCTTTCTCTTACACCACTTTTTAAATGCGTCTACAACACAATTGAACAAACCAATCTCTGTACTTCCATCATTGGTCATGTTAGATACGTTCTTGGATTGCCAATGTCATTTTGCTCAGAATACTCGCTATTTTGCTACGAAACTGGAGGTCCCAGGTTCGAATCCCGGTAAGGGCATTTATTTGTGTGCTCATCACAAATATGTGCTTCTTAGTTATGGATGTTTTCTATGTATTTAAATATTTATATCGTCTAGTACCCACAATATATAGCTTAATAAAATAATTAGAATTAGCCATTTGCTTACGTTTCTTCTTTGTTATCTTTTCATAAACACATGCACTTACTACTCACGACTGAGACTCAACGACCACCACCACACGACTTGAGATTTAATACCTCACGTCATTTTCCCAGGTACTCACTGAAGTTAAGTTAATGTACCCTAATGTTTTTACATACCTATAGTAAAGTAGAGAGGGGGCAATAGAGATGAGGGCTGATTAGAGTTGGCTGAAGTTGTATTTATTACAACTGACATTAGAAACTTCGTTAGCGTGATGTAAGAAATAAATGGCACCGGTTGCGCTCTTTGCATGGAATGGCTCTACTAACGCCATCTGTTAGATATTGGGGCACCAAGTTATCAAACACAGAGGAGACACCACATACCTTTTAGTGTAACTGAACGGGGCAGGTTGGTAGCAACCAGCGCCAGGGAGTGCCCCACCAGGGTCAGGAGGAGGAACCACGGCAGCAGATGCAGCATGATGACCCTGGGACACTGCATATATTTGTATTCAGTTTAACGTTATTACAATGTCTTGAATACAATATAGTTTATTAATTTAAAATTTAAATTAGGTAATAACTAAATTAATAGATACAAAAATGGTTGAGAGATTTAAAGATAAATAATCATGATTTAATCATGGGTTTCCCCTGGATATTTCCCAACTCACGTCACAACCCTGAAGGAAAAAAAATGAGACCTACATACTGACAACAGCAACACTCTTAACTGAGAGCATGTCGCGTGACTCTGAAGACGTAGGTCCACCCATGCATATGAGTGGACCTACGTGCTAAGAGTCACGGAAACCTGCCGCCAAAAAGCTCCCATACAATCAAAGTTATGCTCTCGTTTTAAAGCGACATGCTTAAATGAATGAAACTCCGCATGAATATTGACGTAACATAATTATTATCTACGCCAGTAGCTTTCGTTCCTAATAATTGTTAAGCCTACAATCTTTTCTGCTTTGCCTTAAGGTTAAGGTAGAAAATGCACACGGAATTAAGCTCGCCTATTGTACATTAAACTGTTCTTTTATGCAACAAAGTTTCTTCTTTTTCTTGTCCCGACATTTTGCCACGACTCATGAGAGCCTGGGGTCCGCTTGACAACTAATCCCAAGATTTGGCGTAGGCACTAGTTTTTCAAAAAAACCATCCTACCATCTGACCTTCCAACCCAGAGGGAAAATTAGGCCTTGTTGGGATTAGTCCGGTTTCCTCACGATGTTAATGTATGCAATAAAGTTTAAATAAATAAATTGTTATACACAGAAAATAGAATGATAAAAATTAAATGCTTTGTATGTAAAACTTCTGCTCGCTCTTATTTCTTTGTATAAGGTACAATTTCTTTTTAATTCAATTATGTACCTAGCTATGAGTATCTCCTTAAAAAGTCCCATTGGTAGGTAGGTTCCTACCATTAAGACCGACTTAAGTATACAACTTTAAGAAAAATCGTCTTTCGACCTCGTAAATCTCGGGTCCATTAACGCACCCTTTTTCAGTGACTTGACAAAAAAGGGGTTAACCTAAGGCTAATTTTAATTACATTTAAAAGCTTCTAGCTTCCATATCTAAATTACAATCAGAGTTATACAAACTGAAGTTTCCAAGTCCTCAAACAATACGGAAAGAATCTTTGAACCTGCACGAAGGGTCAGACATAAAAAGATTAAGTTTGTTTGAGATTAAGATCCATTAGAGGGGATTTTTTTACTTCTCGTGGTAGCCACTTGTGTGAATGTTTTGGACTAATTCTAGACCGTACCTACGTGACCGTGCCCAGTCACAGACGTGGATTTGTATGAGTCACTTGCACCGAAGAACTGTCACCGTCAAAGCCTGTCATCAGGGTTGCAGAACATTGAAATTAACCTTTTGAACGCTACGCGTATCGTACGCGGCGTGTAATCGTGAACCTTGTCAGTACGCATGAAGGTTGATATTGGGCTGTAGCCGCGCGCGTCATATGACGTCTTTGGCGGTCGAATGGTTAAGGATTGACAGAAATACGTATCCTAAATTAGCTTTAGTACATAAGTTCGCCTTAACTAGCATAAATAAGACTAAACTTATATATATATATATATATATATATATACATATATGTGTGTAGGTCTAGCGCGGGTCTAATAATTTAGAGATCAGCGGATTAATTAAGCACACAGGTATTTTCATATAATGTTGTATGTACCTACGGAAGGTAAGAAACACAATCTTCATAGGCAGAACTGATACAAAAGTGTCCAGTTGTCAGCTATAAATAATAGTTCCAAATCTCTTAACAGTAGCGCTAGAGTAGCTAAGAACCTAGGCGTTATTGACGGAGTGACGTGCGCTGTCTATGATTTGATTATTTTTTTCAAGTATTCTAGGTATTGTAGCGCCACCTATTTAAGGTTTTTTATGACACTTTTTAGTATATGGAGATTCCATTCCTTACCTCCACTTTCCATAGAATTCATTATTGCCGGCTTCTGAAATGTGATATAAAGTATGTCGTTCTTCAGCGGGAGCTTAAGGTATCATTTCCACCAGTATGAGGCATTTGTAGAGACCTCATGTCGTAATAAGGTCCTTTATTTTACGGCCGGTTAATGCCGACAATATTTATTGCGGCGCTGAAAATGTCGTCAGTAAATTGTCGCATGCTCGTTATGTTGTTATGAAGTTAGGACAAGTCATGCAGGAGGGGGTCACGCATGCTTAGCGAATATTCGCAACAACAGGCTGTGCACTTGATGTCAAAGATATAATTAATATAATACGAGCATCAGTTATTTACTCAATTATCTTACCGCTTATGACATACGTTATATGTAAAGAAACCACTTTAAAGTCGGACTTTGTTATACTAAGAGGAAAGAGGACCGCCCGTTTTCTATACAAAAGTAGTCCCCATTTTCCTCTCTCCGAACTATTATAATAAAAAAAAATAAAAAAAAAATAAAAAAAAATAAAAAAAAAATAAAAAAAATAAAAAAAAAACAAACCATTTATTCTGGTAAAAACCCTGCTTTTACATTTTTGTTTTCTTCTGCCAAACTGCAAGACAGTTTGTTGGCAGAGGGTGAGCTTATTGCCTAGTTAATTAATAAGTAAGTATCTTAAATAGCTTATTGTGGTGGTAATTTAATTTTGTTTAATAGAAACGTTTTCGATTTACATTTAAACATCCTAAATGATTTACATTCCCTTATATCATACGGTATTTCATACAATTTGGGGACCAGATACTTTCTACTTCTTTTTCCATAATAATTATTACGACACGACGGAACCTCTAACATTTTTTACTTATTGTTCTTGTTAATGTGGGGCGATTAATATAGTTTAATATATAGTTGTTTATAAGGTAATGAAAAATTCGAAAAAAAAATCAAATGTAGTTGTGGTTGATATATTTATTTATACTTTATTGCACATAAAATATTAAGTACAAATGATGGACTTAATGCCTTAAGGCATTCTCTACCAGTCAACCACTGAGTCAAAAAGAGACGTTTGTTAGGTGCAGGCTTTGTACTTCAGAATAAGATATCACTACCTACTATTTACAAATTAAATACTAATTAATTTAATATATTCAAATTGTGTCAAAATATTTTCAATAATGTTAATACGAGTACATAGAGAGGAAAATGTTTCGTTTGCATGAAAAAGACTCCTACTAAATTCAGGCCTTGAATTCCCAATAACGATGAGTTTTATAATTTTTATCACAAATATCGGCCCGATTCGAAGAATGATTAAGATGCGTTTAAGATTTTGGAAAAATCTTTAAAAGATCGAGAATTAAACGACATTTCAAAATTTCAGTTTATTTCGATCCTACTGTGATCCCAATGAGATCTATCTACGATATTTCTAACTTCAAAGTAACATTGGTTTCCCGAATCGAGCTCCTTCTGTCAATTATACGACATATCTAAATGCGAACTTATCTAAATCAGAGCTTATCGTTATCGAATCTCATTTTTCGAATCGGCTCGGATACGGCATGTTTGAGTCATTATAAATAATGACATTTATATATTTATCGACTATAAACGTATATATAGGCTATTGTTAGGCTTTGTAGAGAACAAGGAAAGCTATAAAAACGTCACCATTTTGGACTTAAGAATGGCCACTTTTTTACACTTCAGTATTTCTATAGTATTTTTCAACTGTGTGATGGGTAGGAGAACAGATGTCATCTCAATACAATTTTGCGAGATTTGGCTTGGGCGTTTTTAGGTTATAAATTATATGGCGGTGACACCTGTCACGCTACCCATCGAGTTTGAAAAATAATTTAAGCAAACGTTAGCGAAAAACAAATTTGGAACAATTTTTATACTTACCTGCAAGATTCCATTAATAATCGTATATTTCCGGGCTTTTCCGGGGAACTTTAATGTGTGTATTTCGATTAAAATTTGATTAATATTAAGGAAAACCAAATATAATTTTAGTTGCAATTCTTGTACGTTCAACATTTAAAAAAGATGTAGTTAAAAGGATTTCGTAATGGACACTGATATGTACCTTCAAGTTCACCTGAAATAATTCTGTAAAATTATCCAAAGACTTAGTCACAAAATTTTGGACTTAGTTCATAATGAGTGTCTAGATAAATGAGTTCATTAAGAAACGCTGGACCGGAGATGCCCTTTAAGACTCGACCTTTTCTAGTGTCTCGACTTAATCTCGTTTAATCAAGGTGCCTCGAAATGTCTTTATAAAGTAATATGCTATTGGAAAATAATCTTGGAAGGGTTAAGTTGATTTTGCTGCTAAAGCCGGCGAAAAATCTTTTAAGATAACCGGCCAAGAGCATGTAGGGCCACGCTCAGTGTAGGGTTCCGTAGTTACTCTTCCGTCACAATAAGCTAAACTAGAGCTTGACGTACAGTAAATTGTTAGCCAAGGGATGAAACGGTACCTTTCACCCGAGTTAAACAAATAGGCAAATTTGCATAATCAGTACCTAATTAAAGTAAGTCTTTTTACTATAAAGGGAAAACTTTTTGCGATAACTCAAAAACAGCTAAACTGATCATGTCCGCTATAGTTTTCATTTAATGTCTTTCTTAAGCTCTACTTCCACGATTTTTTTCATATTTTTTGGACCTATGGTTCAAAAGTTAGAGGGGGGGGACACATTTTTTTTTCTTTTGGAGCGATTATCTCCGAATATATTCACTTTATCAAAAAAAAATTCTTGAAATAATGGCACTCAGTTCGTCGGGGCCAAAAATGAGCTTAAAGCTTTTCTAAAGCAAAACACTTCCTCCATTTCCGAATTCATGGCGAATGAATTTATTGATTTTAAATTCATTCCAGCCTACGCACCTCATTTTGGGGGGCTATGGGAGGCTGGGGTTAAGTCTTTTAAATATCATTTAACCAGAGTTATAGGCGACTCCCACCTTACGTTTGAGGAGCTATACACAATTTTAGTCAAAATTGAAGCTACGCTTAACTCACGACCTCTATCACCAATGTCTTCAGATCCATCAGATCTTAATCCATTAACGCCAGGTCACTTTTTGGTCGGACGTCCTCTTACCGCTCTGCCAGTTCCTCCACTAGAGAACATAAATCCGACCAGATTACAGCGATGGGATCGCATTGAACAAATCCACCAGCACTTCTGGACAAGATGGCAAAAGGAATACGTCTCTGAGTTGCAGCAAAAAACCAAATGGAGGTCATGCAAAGGACACCTCGACACAGGAACGATGGTCATCGTCAAGGAAGATGCTGTGCCACCTTTAAAATGGAGTCTTGGACGTATCGTGCGCGTCCATCCAGGCATCGACGGAGTAAACAGAGTCGCCGATATCCAAACACATCGAGGCATCATCAGAAGAGCCTTCAATCGAATCTGTCCTCTTCCACTTGATGACGATCCTGTTGAAAGCAAGACTTTCAACGCCGGGGGGCATGTTAAGGAACCCTAACTCACGGAGATCCGAGGGGAATGCACCGCGCGGGGGAGGCAGCCGCATCTAATTTGCATATCACTCTTCGCCGTTCGCTGTTGACGAGCGCACACATACTTACCTTTTTTTTCAAACTCAAAATCAGTGTCTAAATGGTGTAGTTAATAAGCCTATATAGTAAAAACTGCATGTAATGAAGAATTTTGTATTAAAATCATTCAAAAGTTCATCTGCATACGTTATTCAATCATCCAGTCATTAATCAAGCATCCTACATTCAAAATCCAAAAAGCAATTGACGCCAAAGTCTACATACAAAAGACGTACAAAATACTATCTGGGCACTATGACCTCAAGGATTTCCAAGAGATGTTCAAGCGCAACAACAACAACCGTCTGAGAGGTCATCATTTAAAGTTGGAAAGGCATAGGGCTCACAGTAACCCATACAAACACTTTTTCAGCAATCGAGTGGTGAGGGCTTGGAACAGGCTCCCAGAAGTAGTGGTTTCAGCACCAAATGTGAACCAGTTTAAAAATAAATTAGACAAGCACATGATATCTACTACTCGTTCATGATAACTATCTTTATGAATATTGGATACAGGTCATATCAGTTGTCAAACTGCCTGCCTGCTTATTAAATAATAATAATAATAAACCCCTATTAAGACCTTTCCAACGATACCCCAAACTCTAGGGTTGAAGCGAAAAAAAAATTTCACCCCCACTTTACGTGTAGGGGAGGTACCCTAAAAAAAATTAAATTTTTAGTTTTTATTGTACGACTTTGTCGGCTTTATTCATTTATATATCCATGCCAAATTTCAGCTTTCTAGCACTAACGACCACGGAGCAAAGCCTCGGACAGACAGACAGACAGACAGACAGACGGACATGGCGAAACTATAAGGGTTCCTAGTTGACTACGGAAAAAGCAGGTGGTACATATCAAAACTTATATAAAATTGTATAATATTTGTTGCGCATGTAGGTAGTTTATTTCGTTAGACTTAAATAAAATAATAGTAGAAACAAACCGTCAAGTTTTATCGATAAATACTATTTTGATATGGTTTTTTTTAATTGGCCACTCTGTTTCTAAACAGCAAATGACAATTACTGAAACGATTCTAATAAATTAAAAACTGTTATTTTTTAAATGCATCCTCCCTCGTTCTTCATCAAATGTTATTTTCAGTGAAAATAGATAAATTATTACCAAAGTTAAATATTCTGTTAAACCAGCAGGGCTAAGATGGTCGGCTCTTTATCATTTGTCACCATGCCTGTCACGTTCTAACAAGTGTGTAAACGCGAAAGTGACGCATAGTGACAAGTGATAAAAATGGAACCATGATGCCACCGCAGTTCTAAATTTTGTGGCACGATTTGACATGAATAACAAAATAATCGGAAAAAAAAATTGTCGCTTAATAATTTCGCTTTTTTAAACATAATACCTACTCTTAATCTTAACTTATTTTTGTGCATATAAATCTAAAATAAAGAAAGAGTTCTACTGACATATTATTTTGGGCCAATAATTATTGATAGCTCAATTATCCTTATACCACGAACGTGAGGTCACAACGAAATAGGTCACAATATTTTCCGTTTTCCTTTATTGAGCCTTTCTTATCGGTCGTAACGTGACATGTTGTTATTGTAGACATCAATCACGGAGGCCGATTCGGATGTAACTATTTGTTATTGATTTTATTGGCGTCCCACCTGCGCGCATAAGGGCGAGCGAGATACATATATTATCTTCTTCTTTGTCGTTGTACTCTTTGCAGAGCGTCGTGGTCAACTGCTGACATCAGGCGCAGATGTTGCTTGCCATACGATTTCTCGCCATTTTCCATATTCATATATTACCTACTCTTCGTCTACCCCTCGGATCGAGTGATGGTCCCTGAGACAGGTTCTTCAATTCTCATTTGGTTGGGATTATTTCATAAAATGAATAAATATGTTTTTATCGTAATTTTACTATTTAAATGATATATCAGAAGAGAGTTATGGGGACTGTGAATATCATCTCGCTTTTTGTGGTAGAGCTAAGCATAGATGTCATTTCAGATCTAGAGTAGAGCCCAACTGTGGGAGTGCCTTCACCTTACAGAAAACCGCAGCCAAATAACACCAGCACCATTAATTGCGAGTATTAAACAAAGCTCGTATCAAAACAATATCAAAACCCAAAACATATTGTTTCTAAATCGGCCTCCAGTATCTTGACATCTTTCGACACTTACCTAGCAATATATGAGAATTAGGTAAATAGATTTTTGTTTTCTTTTAATTAAAATATTGGTAATATATGTTTGACTAATAAATCGGTAATAAAACCTACTTCATAAGCGATTTTCATTCGCTAGCTGACAGCTGATTTAATTTAGGTGCTTTTGGTGGAGTTTATATTGTTTTTTTTTACAGGATGATACAGGTTGGCGCAAAAACCGTTGACAATTGTTTTTATTGCGGCATGTTGTTGATAATTCTGCCAAACGTTTGCGTTTGTGTATCAAAGCCGAAGGAGAATATTTTGAAGATAATACGTTTTTTTTTAGTTAAGCTTCCCCGGCAAGCTCGGCCAAATTTCACCTTCCCATACAAACGGAGTTCCGTTCTCATTTTAAAACTACGTATTGGATTGTAATAAAACTGTGCAAATACAAAGACAAACGATGTTGGTCGTTTGTCTTTGTATTTGCATAGCAACAAACAACAAACAAACGAAATACAGCAAAAAACAAGTTATATATGAAAAACTGCTCTTTTGATGCTCTTGTCATTCAAGATAAATATACTCGTATTCTGTGTAATTTTTCTCATTAAGTGAAATATAATTTTTTTTGAGAAATAAAGTTCTTTAAACCTAAAAACTTAAATTCGCTGTGTTTGTAACTATGGTATCTGAAGCTACCTATACATAAAATAATTACAGCCTAAAATAAGTACAAAGTTTCAAAGCAATTCAGCTAGTCGTTTCAAAATGAGCTTACTTCCTAGTAAACTCGGTTCTCTAGACAAACTTAAAATGATTGTATTTACATCTTGTAAACGACATGTAAGTAAGAAAAATATTCCTAAAAAATCTTTGTCGGCATATTTTCGAGACAGCCTATATTTTATAATAAAACGAATCAATGAAAATATATGTCATTACAGAGATATACTGCAAAATAAATGTTATTCGCTCCCGTTTATATAGAAAACATTTTAAGAATCGACTATTGTGACCTCAAGCCCATTGTCAATTTGGGACTAAGTAAAAGGACAGCTAGGGTGACAAATTGGATTGTCCGCGCGGAAACTGTCTCCCGAATAAAATTGTGACGTGTTTTCGTTTAAGAAAGCTATTTGCTGTGATGTGGCTATCATATGTTAGATGATATAGCTATATCAGATCGTAGTTTGGTCATTCAATTAAATGCCATTTTAAAATGTAAATTGATTATTTAATTTAATACATAAGTTGATTTTACAATGAAATAACAAATAAAAGTTACAACCAAAAATTAAAACTAGAATAAAAAAACCGGCTAAATGCGAGTCGGACTCGCACAGGAAGGGTTCCGTACCATTATCTATAAAAACGGTCACCCATCCAAGTACTGACCCCGCCCGACGTTGCTTAACTTCAGTGATTGGATGAGAACCTCGACATTGGAAAGAAATATTTATTTTATTCTGCTTTTAGTATTTGTTGTTATAGCGGCAACAGAAATACATAATCTGTAGAAATTTCAACTGGCTAACTATCACGGTTCATAAGATACAGCCTGGTGACAGCGGAGTCTCAGTAATAGGTCCCGTTTGACCCTTTAGGTACGGAACCCTAAAAATTACACAAACAAACCGCTCCCCGCCGTCCCAAGTAAGAAGGTGCCCATGATTCTCGCAGCATTTTTACCCTAGATTACCAAGGACAGGCTTTGCATCAGGTATAACTCAGAGCGGGGACCCTCCCCCTTCTGCCTGGGATGACGGCCTAGCTCACGTATAAAACGATTCGCGTCAGCACAGCAAAAAAAAAGATTACTTCATGGAATATTATGGATATGTTTGGTTTGACTTTTTCATAATGTAGCCCTATCATTTCATGAAATGATTCCCACTTCTGAGGTCATCTGAGATCTGGGCACGAAAGATATATGGCCAGATTGAAAAGGCGGTGGAGCACTGTCCGTAGAGCCGATGGCCGCTTGGGGCTAAAAGGTTCGTAATTATCATTAAAGTCCTCCAATGTAAATCGACGATCAGGGCAAGATCGCACGGTATGTTTGGATGAGGGCGGTGCAGAACCGGTCATTGTGGAGATTTTTTAATGAGATCGCAGCCCAGTAGTGGATTAGACATAATAAATACCCCTCTATATTACAATACACACAAGTCATTTTAGCGGGTGGTAATTAAACACATATTTAAGTTATGACTTATAATCGCTTAGCCTCACAATATGTTGGAGGCTATCGCTGTCTCATACTCATGATTTAATTTAAGAATATAAGTTATAAACACTTTAGTGAACGAAACAAGAATAGATTATAGCAGATAATATATATAGTTGAAAATACAAAGGCCAACTTATCCTTATAAGGGACTAACTTAAAAGTAACCTTAATACTTACTGACCTGTTATTAAAAATGATATCCAAAAAACAATCACACACTCATTAAAATATCTTACATAATTATTTAATAAATTATACGAGTAAATACACACAAAATTACAATTATAAACACAGCCACTAATTACACAAAACAAGAATTAAATGTCACAATACATGATAATACACGCCTTTTGTACCAGTATCGTGAAGTACCTACCAAACACGTCTTCCGGGCTTAAGTGTAAGGCTGTGACCATTTGGAAATGATCAATGGGACCGCCTTGAGCATACTTTAAACTATATTGTACAGACGACATCAAAAGTAGTGGATCAGACTACGCCCCATAAGTATCTACTCTTCTCTGGTAACTTAAAAAAGAGTTAAGTCTATATATACAGGGTGATTCATGAGACGTGAGCAGGACTAAGCCTACACAATCAGTAAATGTTAATGAACCGTTCATCATCATATTTAAGTAAAACAATCTCGCTTTATTTCTGTTATTTAACTTTTTGGGAAGGACAAATTTGATAATCTACAATCATGGACACCCTACAACACTTAATTAAGAAAGATAAAACCTCTTTAACCGTTATGACAGCAGTTTGATTATGAAGAAAATAAAATGTCACACTGAGTGAGATACGATTTTTCAAAAGTAACCAGACTCCGATGACATTCAATTTGTCACTTGTTATGGATAAAATAAATAGGGTGACCATACATGGCGTAAATAAATTATAACATTTTTTTTTGAACAGTAAAAAATAAAAGAACCTTAATCTCACAAATACTGGTACGAAACAGTTGCTTATAACTTACTGAATGCTCAAGCTTGATCCTGCTCACGTATCCTGAATCACCCTGTATATCGAACAATTAAACTGTTGCAGGTACCGTTGAAGGCAAACTGTCAAAATATTTATCTCTAATTGGAAAAGTAATCGAGGGCAGCAGATATTTTTGGCGCATTCTTTCATACGCTACTATCGATGCTGACTGTACGCACGGAAGAACAAATATAAGTCATAAAGGTAGTTATTTCAACTAAAGACTGACCTCAATGTCCGAAATAAGTATTCATTAGAAACTATACCTACTTATTTTCCTTTCATAAGAGTTGTACTATACATGACTGTTCAATGGCCTCCAAGCTTAGTACTTAGAATACTACCGGTAAGGATTATTTATGTGTTTATCACATGTTTATTAATGAGTTACGAATGAAATATGTACAATATACATACTTATTTATATATATATTTCAGAATTGGAATGGAAACAATCATATATAAGTATACTTTTTTTATTGTTGTTTTGCACTGCCCAATAGCTTATTTCTTGACATCGATTCGCTATCTGAAGGTTATCTGGAAGAGATCGCTTTATAGCGATAAGTCCGCCTGTTGTTACCTACTCATTTAAGTCCTGTCTTTGTTTGTAATATGAACTTTTTTCTAGTATTGCACAATTTTTTTTTGATAGCATACATTGTGTCCCACTGCTGGGCAAAGGCCTCCCCTAGTGCACAATAAAGATTATTATTATTGTATCTGCTTGGATTTCACGGGCCTATAAATCCCGGTCTTTTGATAGGCTTGCGTGGGGATATACATCCAACACGTAGAGGTCCCTTGGAGAGCTTTAATGTCATGTAGAACGCCTGCTGGAACAATAGACACCCATGAACCGGTCGAAACAGGCATTGGGACTATTGTAGTAAAAGTGAACATTATAACGGTCTATGGATTGAAGTTTGGGATTATTATTATTATATAATCATTAGATTAATTAAGTCTTATGCATCAAAATCCTAACCCACGTCCAGATGATGTAGACACTTTATATTTGGCACCAAGGTAGGCTATTAGGTGTATATAGGGCAAATCTTAAAACCGAAAATTTATTAAAACTATATCATATATTGATAATTATTAGATTCATTATTCGACGATCTGTCTGACCTAGTGAATAGTGACCCTGCCTATGAAGCCGATAGTCCTGGGTTCAAATCCTGGTAAGGGCAATTATTATTGTGCCTGAGTCGCAAGCTCCAGCGCAACCTCCCTCCGTCTCCGAGGAGAACGAAGAAGAACTTCTTCGTGACTCCTCGGAGAGTGAGGGGGAATGCGCGCAGGGGCTAGGGAAGTTGGCCATCGACAAGGAGGAGGAGGAGCCGATGTCGGCGGAGGAGGGTGATCCTTGTGAAGGAACTCCCTTCGCCCATTGGTAAATTCCTCCAAGCCAACCTCCACCACAGCGAAACGGCGACGGCGCAGATCCGGAAGTGGTTGGAGGACAACACAACAGCCGTAATTCTGATCCAGGAGCCGTGGGTCAGAAGGGGCTCTGTCTGCGGACTCCGCAACTTAGGAGGTAAGCTAACAGTCTACTCGGGCCCGGAAAACCCCCGGGCTTGCATCTACACAACCAATAACATACATGCGCAACCTCTAACGAGCTTCTGTTCCAGAGACCTGTGCGCTATAAAACTGCACGGGGCGCAAGACTCCAGCCTGCAGGAGGTGGTAGTAGCCTCTGTGTATATGCCGGAGGCTGAAGAACCACCACCGCACGACATGGCAAGGCTGGTCAACTACTGCGAAGAGGCAGGGCTCGAGCTCATCGTGGCCACCGACTCGAACGCGCATCACCCCCTATGGGGGATGGAAGCAGGTAACGAGAGAGGTAAGAAGCTCGTCGAGTACCTATTCACTACAAACCTCAACCTCCTTAACACAGGTTCAGAACCGACATTTGTAAACAGACGCAGCAGGACAATCATTGACCTGACCCTAGCAACCGAAAAAGCATCGAGACTAATCTCGGGCTGGCATGTATCGAAGGAGGTATCGTGCTCAGACCACAAGTGGATTCGATTTGACATTCAGGTAGAAACACGAGCAGCAGTGCCCAGGCGGAACCCACGCAAGATGAATCGTGACCTTTACACGGTGCGATTGTCTACAACATTGAAACAGCTGGAGGGTCCCCCTAGAATAGAAGGCACAGCGGGCATAGAGGAACAGGTAAGCATTCTCACGAGCACCATTCTGGATTGCTACCATCAAGCATGCCCCTTATCGACCCCACCGACCAGAAGCAGAGGGGAAAACAACTGGTGGGGACCTGAGCTGGAGAGACTCAGGGGCAAGATGAGGAGGCAACTGAACAGAGCTATGAACACAGGCGCTGACGAGGACTGGGACAACTATAAGTCCACCAAGGCCAAGTACAAAAAACGTCTCAGGTACAGAAGCACAAACTCTTGGCGCAAATTCTGTACAGACATCGAGACCACCACGCAGGCCAACAGGGTAAGGAAGGTCCTCTCCACCAACTCGACCATAACCTTAGGATCCCTGCGTAAGCCAGACAACTCTCTCACAAACTCACCGGAGGAGGCGGAACGGGTCCTAGTGCAAACGCACTTCCCGGACTGCGTGATATCGCACCCAGTAAGTTGGAACGAGATGGAGACAACCACCCCGACGGAAGGCGAGTGGCTACAGACATATGAGGTAATCAGCCCGCAGCGCACGCAGTGGGCCCTAAACAGCTTTGACTCCTTCAAATCTCCAGGTATGGATGGGATCTTCCCTGCGCTTCTTAAATGGGGCGGGAAGCATCTCACTCTGAAACTGACCATCGTTCTGCGCGCCTGTCTGGCACACAGATACGTGCCGAAGCAATGGAGGGAGGTCAAGGTTATCTTCATACCGAAACCAGGTAAAAGCGACTACTCGGACCCCAAATCCTTCAGGCCCATCAGTCTGACCTCTTTCATGCTGAAAACATTAGAGAGGTTGTGTGACAGGTACCTTAGGGAGAGGGTGCTAATTAATGTGCCCTTGCATCCAAACCAACATGCCTATAGCCCTGGCAAATCTACAGAATCGGCACTTCATGCAGTGGTAAGTAAGATTGAGGTGGCGATCAAGAACAGATCCATGTGCTTAGGAACCTTCATAGACATAGAAGGGGCTTTCGACAGGACCAGGTTCAGCAGCATTACAGCAGCACTGGTAAGACATGGCGCGAATGCAGTTATGACAGAATGGATAAACAACATGTTGAGCCAGCGAACCATCAAACTCGGGACGGGCGAAACACAACAAGCATTAGTGGCAAAAGGATGCCCCCAAGGAGGAGTCCTATCACCACTACTATGGAACCTGGTGGTGAATGACCTGATCACCACACTAAACAACAATCACTATTACACAATCGGCTATGCTGACGATATAGTGATACTGACGAGCGGCAATCATTCAGGTACGGTATGCGATGTTACCCGCTCTGCACTAGCCATCGTGGAGCGCTGGTGTATTAACAACGAACTCTCAGTCAATCCCAACAAAACTGAGCTGGTTATGTTCACCAACAAACGCAACTTGGGAAACTTCTGCCTTCCCAAACTGTTCAACACTGAACTCCAACTATCTGCAGAGGTAAAGTATTTAGGGGTAATACTTGACAGCAAATTGAATTGGAGTAATCACTTAAACGGCAAAATTGACAAAGCCACGGTCGTATTCTGGCAATGTTGTAGAATGGTGGGTAGAACCTGGGGGCTAACCCCCAAGATCACTCTATGGCTTTACCAGGCAGTCATACGACCAATAATAAGCTACGGTGCAATAGTTTGGTGGCCACGCACCAAACTATCCACAGTTGAAGCTAAACTACAACGACTCCAGAGGTTGGCCTGTTTGGCGACTACGGGCTGCATGAGGACAACACCAACCGCGGCCCTGGAAGCTTTACTGGGCCTGCCGCCGCTGCACCTCTTTATACAACAGGAAGCGCTAGCTTCGGCGGTACGTCTCAAAAAATCGAATCTCTGGAGACCACCCAGGGTACCACACACCGAGATCCTCTACGAGGCGATAGGTAAGGAACCGCTAATAGAAGCGGTGACTGACAGGATACCCAGGCAATACATCTTCGACAAGAAATACAAGATACAGTTACACGAAGAACCTCGTGAAGGACTTAACCCGAGAGAGCTGAGAATCTTCACGGATGGATCAAAGACAAGGTCAGGCACTGGCGCGGGAGTATTCTCAGAGGACCTAAACATACATATCTCAACACCACTAGGCGCCCACAACACAGTCTTCCAGGCGGAATGTATGGGCATCATAATGGCAGCACACGCAATCGTCTCAAGGAAAGTAGAGGACTACCCCATCCGCATACTCTCTGACAGTCGGTCAGTACTGCAAGCTCTGCAAAGTTATACTTTGACCTCAGGGCTAATCTACGAATGCCACAAGGCTCTGTCAGAGGTAAGCACCACCACCAGCGTAACTCTGCAGTGGATTAAGGGACACAGCAACTCGCGAGGGAACGATGCAGCCGACATATTGGCGAGAGGTGGCTCGGAACTGAGGGTGGCAGGACCGGAGCCAATCATACCTCTGCCTTATGCCTGGCTCCGGAACATGCTGAGACGCAACACCAAGGTAAAACACCAACAGTACTGGTCTAACCTAGGCACGTGCAGGCAGGCGAAGGAGGCCCTCCCGACAATCGACCCCGGTTTGTCGAGGAGGCTGAGACAGCTGAAGAGGCCACAGCTCCGGCTTTTGACTGGGGCCATAACCGGCCACGCCCCACTAAACAAACACCTATTAACCCTACGTGTTACAGATAGCCCCCTCTGCAGAGCGTGCATGGAGGAGGAGGAGACAGCCGCCCACGTCATTCTTGAATGCCCAGGGGTGGCAGAATACCGTGCACAATACCTCGGTTCCCCGGGGTCTCTCCCAGAAGTCGTCGGCAACATCAAGGGTTTGCTAGGCTTCCTGGTAGAGTTGGGTTGGCAGGAGTAGTGCCGTCAACCCACCATCACGCAAAATAGGCGCGAATTGCGACGTCGAGTTGCGGAAACCCAGCCCGCGAATACGAATACGAATACGAAGGGCAATTATTTGTGTGATGAGCACGAATATTTATTCCTTAGTCATGGGTATTTTCTATGTATTTAAGTATTTATAAATATTTATATATTATATATATCGTTGTCTAAGTACCCACAATACAAGCCTTATTGAGCTTACCGTGGGACTTTGTCAATTTGTGTAATATTGTCCTATAATATTGACCGCGCGTTAGCGAGGGTCTCCTTCTCAGCTTGGGCAAACTACTTTCATGATTAATAGTTTAGTAATTTCCTAACAAAAACTTATGACAATCCCAACAAAAATATAAATGTGAAATGAGACCCCAGTTCAATATTAAGAATATGTGTCGTTGTTGACTCGCCGACAAAATAATTGAGATCTATATGGGTGCCATGTTCTGTGCTGTGTAGAAAATCCTGAAGTTGTGAATGTCATCTCGCTTTGTGTGGTAGGGCACAGCACAGCGGATGTCATTCCAGATCTAGAGCAGAGCCCAACTGGAGAAGTACCTCCACCTTACAGAAAATCGCAGCCAAATAACACTAGACCCTACTCATAGTGTTGTGTTCCTGCCGGTGAGTAAGGTTGCCAGAGCTCAACAAGGGGGTGGGAGGGGGTTAGGGTCGGCAACGTGCATGTAACTCCTCTGGAGTTGCAAGCGTACATAGGCTACGGATACTGCTTACCATCAGGCGGGCCGTATGCTTGTTTGCCACCGACGTAGTATTAAAAAAAAAGTTATAAAGGATTTGTCTTGGCTAGTTTTGGCGTATATTACATAGGCTACGTATATTGGTCTATGTTACTTTTCTAAAATTTGGTTTGTTTTTTAAAATTAGCTAAGTAAAATGGTGTGTGAAGATCACTTCGTGGCATTATGTCTAACCGTGAGTCGTGTAGAGAATTATTTAAGCAATTAGGTTCACCCACTCTGTCAGCGATGTATATGATGGAGCTCTGTAAGCTTGTACGGCGATATCGTGATATATATTCGCCGAAAACCAATATTAATAGTGATAGGCTCAATAAAATATTTGCTCATGACGTCCAGGCTCCTGTTGGTAAAACAGCAATGTTTTTGAGATGCCATAGGCACGTTGCGGCAAATTAAGTCTCTTTCGCCTACTAAATACTTACCTAGTCTAAAGAAATATCTTATTGAGCTGTGTCCGTATAGCCTTAATGAATACTTTATGAAATTAAATATAAGATAAAATGAATTGCATGCTAGGTAGTTTATTATTGTACATTATTTATTATAAATTATGCTACATCGATCTGGTAAAATTGTATTGAGACCAAACAACATGTTATAAAAATGTACCACGTTAAACATACAATTTAAGGCAAATAAATGAAATGAAATGAAAATCATATGGGACCATTTCCGCCAGAATTTTAATGTTACCCAGCTAACAATCCGGGATAAATAGTTAATAATTATACTTGTAACTACTAGATAAGACAATGAATTGACAGAATAAGTCTCTACTGCGCCTGTTATTTTACTAAAGCTTTAAGTAAATATTTATAGATCGTGTCATTCACGACGACGCGTGTCTTGACTCGCAATTTCATGTTTTTAAAGGTCATATTTGACAATTAATCTGCGCGTCATCGTGGATGACACGAACTATAAATATACGACTCCCCTAGTAGACATATAATATTTTTTAAATATTATACCGATTTGGTCACAATCTGCTTGCGTTCATTGCACTTATATAGTCGTATTGGTGCGAAGAGTACTCTGACATTAACATCTAATTATAGTCGTTCGATTTGTAGCTAGCCCTGAGCGGCCAATCCTTTGTCTATTGTTAAGTAAAAACGCACGTTCCACTACCTGAAAAAAGGGTCGTATAATTCTTATTGGAACCTGAGCGCGCAGTGCCGGATTAAGAAATTTTGATGCCCTAAGCATTTCTAGATCTTGGTGCCCCCTCTGCCTAGGCTCATCCAGATTACATTGACAACATTGATTTTTTTTGGTATACTAAGTGACGTTCATGGTCGCATTACTGCTGCAATTTGTATTTTCAATCCATTACTTATTTTATCAAGGAAATTGACAGTGCTGCAGCAGTAACGTTGCAACAGTAACGCTGGTGCAGTCGCCATCCTATTGTCACCTTTATCAAAGCATGCGTGAACTAAATGACTGAAATTACCTATATCTATGATTGTGTACTTGCCTTTCCGGCTAACTATGTGATTAAAACCTGCTTTGGTTCACTTCACAAATAAACTCTAGAAGTAACATGACCAAAAGTAACCCGAAAGTTACATAAGGACTGAGGCCCAAAGGCAATTGTAAATTCGTATGTGCGACAGGGAGACAACACGTCGAACGTGGTTCGCGGTTGACCCTCAGTTGTTTCTACCGTGGCGAGCAATCGTGCGAGGCCGAAGGCCGAACTGCAGGATAGCAGTGCTTGGAATTGAACCAATGGTGGCAATAGTCAAAAAACGAATCCAACGGCCATGCTCATAAGGTTTAAGATCCAGAGTGCCCACTTGGCGCTTCCGAGCAAGACCTAAAGGCGGAGTTGCGAGAGAGCTGGGGAGCTAAAAAATACCCAGTGTAAGCGAGGACTAAGGTCGAGCTCCACACAGGGTTGAAAAGAGAGCTTTTCTGAGAAGCGCATTCATGTGAGGCCAAAGGTCGAGCTTCAGCAGGGCCGAGCTCTGGCAAGAATCTATGGCCTTAAAAAACTAAGTCGAAAGCTGAGCTCTTCATAAGGCTTAAAGCGCGGTCCGATCGGCGCTTTTACGTATGAGGCCAAAGGCCACGCTGCAAGAAAGCAGAACTTGGAATTGAGAAATTGTGTGAATGAGGTCGAAGGCTGAGGTCCTCATAAGGTTAGATGCCCGGAGAGACTGATGGCGGCGCGCTATAAAAAAAACCAATGGCGAATTGTTAACAAGGCATAATGCCCAGCCGCGAGAAACGAAAGCCTGGATTTGGACACATGGCCAAATTTATGTGACTTTTGCATAAAGTAAAAAGCCGAGTATGAATAAGACCTAACGAAATCGAACCAATGTGATCATGGCTCTCCTGCTGCTCGGCGTTTGGCCTCGCTCAAAAGAGCACTTGATTAGAGTTAATTGCAGCCGATGAAATAGGCGTTTCGAACCGAAGATTCCCTTGGCAGGATTGGCCCCTAGGAGTTAGGACCTAAAGGTTGATTTAGTTAAGAAGTGGAGCCACCAAGTTTTGTAGTGTACATTTTTAGAGGAGGGGGTGGGCTCACAACTTTATCTTGATATCTACATCAGTTAAGCTTACTAGCTATGTTTGTTATCGTTTTCGAGTCTCGAACTCATTTACGAGTATGGTATCACATTGACACCATTCCGAAGTGGAAACATGTAAAATTTTAATTTTTTTTAATATTCTTCTTCACGCTTCAACCGCTGAACCAATTTAGTTGAAATTTGGTATAGACATAATTAGTTTAGTCTCAAGAAAGGACAGGATAGTTTTAATCTAAAAAATCATCGCTAAGGATGTGTAAAGGAGGGTGGAAGTTTATGTGGGGAATCAATAACCGCTGCACCTATTTGAATGAAATTTGGTATGATCTACATTTTAGATTTTGTCGAGAATGATACCAAACGTAACTTAGAACCTAAACTTAAACAGTTATTGACCTCCGACTGACCGACTTCGCCGAAGCTGAAATAAACCTGAATCAAAAATCTGGGTGGCATCACTTTTTAATTACATCTTAGGAAAACAAAGATTAATTCTGCTAAAGGAAACCTTTGGTTAAAATAAAACCGTATGCTTTTGGTTTTCGACCTTTGTGGGGCCCCGAACCTGCACTTTAGCCTTTGATTCCGTCATCAGTCTTTTTATAATAAAACTTTGGCAATTAGGTCGCACGATCGCGGCTCTGCAGCTTGGCCGTGTGCAATACGTCGCAAACCAATCTGGTGTGCAAGAGCTCGAGCAGCATGAGTGACAAATTCCGATCCTCGAAAATCTGTTAAGACTTCGGTGCGAAGCCGAAGGCCGAGTTGCAAGCGAGCGAAATTCGGACACGACAAAATTATGAATTAAGACAAAAGTGTAGATCTACTATTAAATTCGACACTCCGAGAAGGCTGAAGAACAAGCTCCACGTAGGGTTGAAGACAAGTAGGTTTCTAGAACTGAGCTCTACGTTGGGTGTAAGGCCCTTTGGCCCAAAGGCTGACAGATTTGCAGAATGCTGGAAATCAAAAATCAACCACGAACCAATGGGTAAAGTATGGGGAAAAAATCAGCATATTGCAAGCCACTCGTTTTTTTGCCAACGATTTTGGTGCCCCCCTAGACGTGGTGCCCTAAGCAAGTGCTTATTTTGCTTAATGGTTAATCCGGCACTGTGAGCGCGGGCTGCTCCAACACATAAAAAAACAGTGTAGGTGCGCTCTCCGATAGCGCGCCTTTGTTTCGCATTTCGAGGACACATTTTAGACTGGTTCTGTAGCGTTCGACTTGCCGGCACTCAGTAACTGTAGAGGGACCACACAAATTATCTTTCCATTTAAGTATTTATAAATATTTATATATTATATATATCGTTGTCTAAGTACCCACAATACAAGCCTTATTGAGCTTACCGTGGGACTTTGTCAATTTGTGTAATATTGTCCTATAATATTAACCGCGCGTTAGCGAGGGTCTCCTTCTCAGCTTGGGCAAACTACTTTCATGATTAATAGTTTAGTAATTTCCTAACAAAAACTTATGACAATCCCAACAAAAATATAAATGTGAAATGAGACCCCAGTTCAATATTAAGAATATGTGTCGTTGTTGACTCGCCGACAAAATAATTGAGATCTATATGGGTGCCATGTTCTGTGCTGTGTAGAAAATCCTGAAGTTGTGAATGTCATCTCGCTTTGTGTGGTAGGGCACAGCACAGCGGATGTCATTCCAGATCTAGAGCAGAGCCCAACTGGAGAAGTACCTCCACCTTACAGAAAATCGCAGCCAAATAACACTAGACCCTACTCATAGTGTTGTGTTCCTGCCGGTGAGTAAGGTTGCCAGAGCTCAACACGGGGTGGGAGGGGGTTAGGGTCGGCAACGTGCATGTAACTCCTCTGGAGTTGCAAGCGTACATAGGCTACGGATACTGCTTACCATCAGGCGGGCCGTATGCTTGTTTGCCACCGACGTAGTATTAAAAAAAAAGTTATAAAGGATTTGTCTTGGCTAGTTTTGGCGTATATTACATAGGCTACGTATATTGGTCTATGTTACTTTTCTAAAATTTGGTTTGTTTTTTAAAATTAGCTAAGTAAAATGGTGTGTGAAGATCACTTCGTGGCATTATGTCTAACCGTGAGTCGTGTAGAGAATTATTTAAGCAATTAGGTTCACCCACTCTGTCAGCGATGTATATGATGGAGCTCTGTAAGCTTGTACGGCGATATCGTGATATATATTCGCCGAAAACCAATATTAATAGTGATAGGCTCAATAAAATATTTGCTCATGACGTCCAGGCTCCTGTTGGTAAAACAGCAATGTTTTTGAGATGCCATAGGCACGTTGCGGCAAATTAAGTCTCTTTCGCCTACTAAATACTTACCTAGTCTAAAGAAATATCTTATTGAGCTGTGTCCGTATAGCCTTAATGAATACTTTATGAAATTAAATATAAGATAAAATGAATTGCATGCTAGGTAGTTTATTATTGTACATTATTTATTATAAATTATGCTACATCGATCTGGTAAAATTGTATTGAGACCAAACAACATGTTATAAAAATGTACCACGTTAAACATACAATTTAAGGCAAATAAATGAAATGAAATGAAAATCATATGGGACCATTTCCGCCAGAATTTTAATGTTACCCAGCTAACAATCCGGGATAAATAGTTAATAATTATACTTGTAACTACTAGATAAGACAATGAATTGACAGAATAAGTCTCTACTGCGCCTGTTATTTTACTAAAGCTTTAAGTAAATATTTATAGATCGTGTCATTCACGACGACGCGTGTCTTGACTCGCAATTTCATGTTTTTAAAGGTCATATTTGACAATTAATCTGCGCGTCATCGTGGATGACACGAACTATAAATATACGACTCCCCTAGTAGACATATAATATTTTTTAAATATTATACCGATTTGGTCACAATCTGCTTGCGTTCATTGCACTTATATAGTCGTATTGGTGCGAAGAGTACTCTGACATTAACATCTAATTATAGTCGTTCGATTTGTAGCTAGCCCTGAGCGGCCAATCCTTTGTCTATTGTTAAGTAAAAACGCACGTTCCACTACCTGAAAAAAGGGTCGTATAATTCTTATTGGAACCTGAGCGCGGGCTGCTCCAACACATAAAAAAACAGTGTAGGTGCGCTCTCCGATAGCGCGCCTTTGTTTCGCATTTCGAGGACACATTTTAGACTGGTTCTGTAGCGTTCGACTTGCCGGCACTCAGTAACTGTAGAGGGACCACACAAATTATCTTTCCATTTGTTCATTTTAAATCTTATTGCAATTTCCATAGCAGTTGTAACTCAATAACCGGTTAAAGTGACCGGACCATTCTTTTGCAGGTAGTGGCACGTGCGGTTTTACTTAACAATAGACAAAGTAGTATTGGATAGTCGCTCGGGGCCAGCTACAAAATTTGTACTACAAATCGAACGACTATACATGATATTTGGTATACGCATGTTTACACTTTTGATCCTTAACATACTTGAATACTCGTATTTGACGTCGGCTTTCTAACCTACACAATATTACTTACTTATAAATAAACATAAGAAATACCATATTTGGTACCCCAACCAACACTGGTCCTGGGTTAGGCAAAATTAGACTTTGAAATCATGTATATGTATGAAAGGGGTATTGAACACATTACTAGGATTCAATCGAGATTAGACACTTAATATGGCTTCTTGAGGGCCGCTTTGGGATAGCGATCTTGATTAAATGACCTCTTACACATCTTAATCAACCTTTTCTAGGCTCCAAGGGGTCCCACTTCAGAGGACTTAGACAAGATTCTATTATTATGAAGATATTTTGGCTAACTAATTTTTACACATTCATACAGTACATATAAAGGTAAATAGCTGAATATATATTATAAAAAATGAACCAGTTTTGAGAGCAATTTCCAAACCTTTAAAATTCAATTTCCAATAACCGGAATTTTGTAAGTCCGTCACGTCCGCAGCTGGAATATCGCAAATCTTCCCGACATATTTGCACAGATGAAACTTGTGCCGTGTCACGTCCACCGCCCGAGAAAATATAAAACGTGAGATTGGAAATCACATACTTACGGTGGCCGAGATTCGGTAGATGATTACCGTCACAGTATCATACCATAAAAATCTGAACCCTGGGCCTAACGCCTTCATTAACTTGGTGTTTCTTTGACAAGTATTTCAGTTTATAAGCAACATATCCGTTGAAGGTGGGACTTCAAAATTTGAAACAATGAAGAATAAAAGTTGTGCCATGTCACAGCCACAGTTCGAGGGAAAGTGGCATATCGCAGTAAGGGACGTGAGATTGTAAATCACATACTATCGGGGCCTACCGGTAATAATAATAAGCCCGCGGGGCAGCTTCTGGTGAACTGTTGGGGAGTAACGACCCCGCCGCCCTCCGTCTTCGACGTGTCTTCGTCGGTTGTAGGGGACCCGCGGGACTCTCTGCTCTGGCTTGCCTTCATTGGCCGTCCAGAGAGGAGTCGATAGTGCTATATGCTCTAGGGGTGGAAGTGAAAGATGCATAAGATTCGAGTTAACAGCCACGGTGTAGGAAGCGGCGCACATACCCCTGCCTGAGCCGCTCACATCGGTGTTACTCCTGGTCGTTTTTACGACGACAATTTCAGGGGCCCATCTAGTAAGCGGCAACTCACCGCCTGCCTCGCTAACATGTAGAAATATTTTCAGGGAAGGTGTCTGGACAATCTTTTGACCAGCCAAACTTCAATCCAACCGTTATACTGTTCACTTCTTCTGCGATAGTCCCAATGCATGCTGCGACCGGTTCATGGATGTCTACTGTTGCGTCTGTGAACGAGTTACAGCAGGCGTTCTATCTACATGACATTAATGACATTAAAGCTCTCCAAGGGGTCTCTACGTGTTGGATCTATATTCTCACGCAAGCATTTCAAAAGACCGGGATTTATAGGCCCGTGAAATCCAAGGAGATACTACACAATATGGGTATAACGGATAGCCCCAGAAAGAACAAAACACATTCTCCTAGACTGTAAACAGAATTATACAAGAGCAAATACTCTAAGGGATCCGTGCACATTTAAAGAGGCAATAAGCAACCTGAAAACATTGCTAGGCTTCGTGGAGGAGCTGGGGTGGTTAGAGTAGCGCTACGTGGATTCAAGTAAAATAGGCATAATGGTTGTAGATTTGCGAAAAATGCCCAGAAGCACTGACTAACAACTAACTAATCGAAGGAGATACAAATAATAATAATAACACCACGGCCGATTCGTCCACGGCGACTGCTATCAACTCCGTTGCTGTCTCTGTGAGGTAACGGTCAGCTTATATGGCGGAAAATAACAATAGAAAATATATCGGTGATGTCAAAATACAAAAAAGTAACCTTTATCCAAATACGCTTAGAAATAAAAGATAAATGAAAAAAATTACTGTCTGGGCGTGGGTAAGACTTAACACAAGGATTTTTCCACTTTTCCTTTATCTCTAAGCGTCGTTATATCAATAACAGATGTTTCTGTCTACAAAAATAATTATGTAAGTTATAAACGAGTCTTTTTAATAGATACTGCATATCAACGCACAACTTAAACCGTTAACGATAGCTCTTAAATATTAGAGAGCCTATCAAGAAAAGATTTGAGAAACACAAACCCTAAAAGGGTAAAAATAGGATTGAAAGTTTTTAACCATTTCTACTCGAACGAACACGAAGGGAAGTTAGTTAGTAAAGGGGCCCACTAATTACCAGTTCGCCGGACGATATCGGCCTCTCAGTTATTCGCAAAAGCAGATTTGTCTTAAGGTCGACTGGTAGAGAATGCCTTTTGTGCAATATAGCTTAAATAAATAAATAAAAAGTCTCCCGTTCCATTTTAATTTGAATCTTTATTTTGGAAAATGTTGTTTGTATATTTGATATGTTTGTCAAATGACAAAATATATAAATTGCAAATGACAAAAGATATAAATTGCATATATCTCTTGGCAAGTTTTGATGTTTAGGTGCCTATAAGCCAAAACTTCTGAAACTTCTGAAAGCGACAAGGACACTCACACTGCCCACGTTTCGATCAGTGCAACCACGTACGGGTAGCAGTGGGTATTGGCTTGAATGGCAAATAAGAATTCAACTCACTCACTTCACCCTAGCAATGTGCAAGTTGCAGAACATTCTCTAAATTTATGGAAACTTCCATGAGAAAATTCTTATAAAACTTTCCACTTAGAAAGTTCCCGTTCAGATTAGAGATTATTACTCAATGTTCTTAACTGTAGATGACTGTTTCATTTAATATAAAAACGTCACTCACTGGCGTCTATTTCAAGTATAATAGAAATCGAAACGATCTGTAAGAAAATAAAACATCGATGACATTTCATGGGGACTTTGCAATTATTTAAAAATCTCTTTGGCACATTGCTATTTGTCGAACAAGAGAACAAAGTTACTTTTTGCTGCGAGGACTGATTTTGAGTCCTGAAGAAGCTAAATATTCTATAATAAAATTATATAGTACATTATAATATTACGATTTGCGTTTTTAATACTTAGGAGAGAAGTATGAAAGAACCAGATCTTGAAAGAGCCCCTATCTTAATTTCGTTAGTGTCGGAACGAATCCACGTGCCAATTGTACTTATGTAAATAAATTAATATTCTATTAACGCAAATAAGGAATGTTATTTTTACGCTCAAGAAAATGTGTGCTCAGGTGAGGAAATTTAACGACCTTCATTTCAATTAGGTGCCTTTTTAGTCAAATATAGAAAACATAGTAGGCACGTGTAACTGACGTTACGGATCCTGTACGTTACGTGTCGGTCGATGCACTCGTAATTTATTAGTAGATTGTGTCACAAGGGATCAAAATGACATATTTACGGCATGGGCGTACATCCTAAACGAAACGAAGGATTCTATAATTAAATCCCAAGCATGGCGAGGGATTCAAAAATATAATTCAAAGCGTAGTGAGGGATCAAAATGTTAACGCCTAAGGTGGAAATACTTTTGCTATATGATGCATACTGCTTTTCACATCACCTAAGAGGAAATTTTGTTTTAATAAATTATTTAAGCTTAAAAAACAGTATGCAAAAAAGGAACAAAACACTTTCCTTAAACATAAAAGTGCCACTTTGCTCCCTCCCAGCAAGCAAGGAAAAGCAGCAGGGAAGAAAAATCTCTTTTCCGTATAGGTGCATACAAATTCAATTGAGTTAAACTTGACTAAATATAAGTATACGTACAGGTATTACAATCGTATATAATTCATTACAAATGAGAGCAGATATAAAGATTGCGTTTTATTTGTCTCTGATATTCAAATATTGCTGCTTTTGGTCCTGTTTTTGGCATTACTATTTACCCCATTTAAAGAAAAAAATCCAACGCGAGTAGGTATTATTTAAATTCAGTGTTACTTCATTTATTACATCACAATCATGACTCGCCTCACTAAATCCGTGATATAATATTAAAAGTTAAATGCGGAAGTAACTCTGTCTGTCTGTTTGTTACATCTTGTCGCTTAAACCGCTGAACCGATTTAGATGAAGTTTGTTATTTTGTTTGCGGTCCAGGAAAGGATAAATATAGAATAATTTTTGTCAATCACGTCACGAATCGTTCAAAAATGTATTTCCTAGTTTTTGTTAGGTTTAATAATTGATGTTTGTAATTAAAATTAATGTCATGAATTTCGATATTAATATCATCATATTATCATAATATCTTTAATTTCATTTAATAAATAATCTCACAATTATGGCCGGTTTCACAATGTCCAAGTAAAGTATTGGATAGCTAATTATTATAACAAATAAATTAACGAAATATTATTTGATATTTACCAGTCGCTTTTCGGTGAAGGAAAACATACAAAACAAGGCCTAGTTTACCCTCTGGGTTGGAAGGTCAGATGGCAGTCGCTTTCATAAGAACTAGTGCCTACGCCAAATCTTGGGATTAGTTGCCAAGCGGACCCCAGGCTCCCATGAGCCGTGGCAAAATTCCGGTGTAAAATATTAATATTATTATATTTTTAATATATTTTTTAATCAAAATATTCAACGAAATCTCAAATTTAAGTGTGGCAAATGTTGTATTAAAAATTATGACAGTTCATAGAGGTTTCAAAAACTTCCCCGTTGTTATCTCGATTCCCAACAACTATTCACTTAGCCACTAATTGTATTTTGTAATTTAGAAAGTAAACCAGCGTTTATATTACAGTCCACACTACCGCCTGACCATAAAGAACCTTGGCCAATTTGGAAGTCCTTAAACAGGCTCAGGTCACAAGTTGGTGGCTGTAAGCAAAACATGGCCAAATGGGGACTGCTCCGAAGCCCCTCGACTCAATGTACCTGCGACACAACAACGCAAACCATGGCACATCTACTGGCGTGCCCCACATGCCCGCATCACTGCTCGGAGCTGGATCTGAGGGACGCGACAACCAGAACTGTCAACACCGCTGCCTATTGGCCTTCCATCGTATAAAAAAAGGAACCTCGACACGAAAAAAAGAAGATTACAGTCCACTATTATTTAACGTCTTAACAGACCAGCAAAGGTTTTACAATCGTCATCATTTCATGCAGTAGAAGTCGCGTGCAAAAGCTAACATGAATAAACCCTTTCTCCCAAGATATTCCCCTGTCGAGTGACTGACGGACAGAGGCCTATCTTTACGCAAATATTTCACCATTTTTATCAGGACTCGGATTATCTAATAGAATAAAAACGGAGTTTTTCGGCCCCGATCCATCATCCACAACCCTTTACTGCAATTTATCAATACTCCGTGTCAGACAGTTTTTACTGGAATAAATAACGCTAATCACCGCGAACGCGTCATCTTTTGCGTACAAAAGGTTTTTGGTTCGTGTAAGGTTAATTTCATTTCTGCATTAATAAAAAGCGGCCAAGTGCGAGTCGGACTCGCGCATGAAGGGTTCCGTACCATTTAAGACGTATTAAAAAAAAACTACTTACTAGATCTTGTTCAACATTTTACCACTTTGGACACACATTTTACCACTTTGGAAGTGTCTCTCGCGCAAATTATTCAGTTTAGAAAAAAATGATATTAGGAACCTAAATATCATTTTTGAAGACCTATCCATAGATACCCCACACGTATGGGTTTGATGAAAAAAAATTTTTTTAAATTTTATGACGTAGTAAAAAAAAACTACTCACTAGATCTCGTTCAAACTAATTTTCGGTGGAAGTTTGCATGGTAATGTATATCATATATTTTTTTTAGATTTTTCATTCTGTTATTTTAGAAGTTACAGGGGGGGGGACACACATTTTTTCACTTTGGAAGTGTCTCTCGCGCAAACAATTCATTTTAGAAAAAAATTATATTAGAAACCTCAATATCATAAGCATAATATGCATAAGGTTGTCTGGAAGAGATCGCTTACAGCGATAAGACCGCCTGTTGCTACCTTTCTTTACATTGTAAACCTGTTTTTTTTTTTTTTAATTTGTCTTCTTTGTGGTGCAATAAAGAATATTTACTTACTTACTTACTATCATTTTTGAAGACCTATCCATAGATACCCCACACGTATGGGTTTGATGAAAAAAGATTTTTTGAGTTTCAGTTCTAAGTATGGGGAACCCCCAAAATTTATTGTTTTTTTTTTTCTATTTTTGTGTGAACATTTTAATGCGGTTCATAGAATACATCCACTTACTAAGTTTGAACAATATAGCTCTTATAGTTTCGGAAAAAAGTGGCTGTGACAGAATCGGACAGACAGACGGACATGACGAATCTATAAGGGTTCCGTTTTTTGCCATTTGGCTACGGAACCCTAAAAATGTAATATGACAAAAACGGCTTTACGTACTTCAGATACCAGTAATCTGATTTAAATACTTATTTATTTAACATCAGGATAAAATGATTATTTAACCCCTCGTGCATTATTATGCCTCAAGAATTTCCAAATTTGAACCACGAGCGTAGCGAGTGTTTTAAAATGGAATCTTTCATGTTTAATTAAAGATACAGCAATTGGTTTTAAAACTGTTTTTTTTTTCAGTCATATGCAATTTTGGCGCCATTCCTTTTTAACAAACAGAAACTAATGAAATATCAAAATTAAGCAGCTCTTGTTGATGGTAAAATGTTGCCATTGTTTAAAAACTGTTGTTAGATATTTATTTATTACAGGACTTGTGGTATTAAATCTCATTATTAGGGATATTTCATTGTTTAATTATTACTACCAGAAACGTGATATAGGTACCTATTAAGGCCAGGTGCTGAATTCGGAGTTGGAAACCATATTTGACACAAGATACAATATAATTCCAACGGGCGGAAACATAAGTACTTCAGTCTGAAGATAAATTATCGTGTAACAACGTGGCACTCAACCCTTCAGCATTAGTACAATTCACCTGACGCAGACAGATGGGCCCCAAACCGAATCCTTATTCTGATTATCTTCATCTGATCTAAATTTGATTTAAATTCAATCCGATACTCTTTAGGTGTTTTTTTCGTAAGTATGATTTTTGTTTCTATATGTGTATCTCGATTTTTGTAACAGCTCAATTCTGGCAATTTTCGCAATAAGTCTTCCAGCGGAATATTGTTTGAAAGAGATCACTTTTTATTAGCGGTAAGATCGTAAGCACTTGCTTTGCTTCTCTTTTTATTTAATTATTCACTTTTATTATATTGACGACGATGGTCCGGGTTCGAATACAGATATTTGACTACTAGCACCAAGATGCTGGTCTTTCAGGCTTCTGTGTTGAGCATACTCTTGTACGGGGCTGAGACCTGGACCACGTATGCCAAAGTCGAACGCTGCGTCAACTCCTTCTATATGCGCTGCCTACGAAAGATCTTGGGCATATCATGGCAGGACAGGGTGACAAACCAAAAAGTTCTAGAAATCGCACAGCTGCCCAGCCTGACCGCGCTTCTCAAACAGAGGCGACTGCGTTGGCTGGGGCATGTGTACAGGATGGAACCTTCTCGACTGCCACGCCGTGTTCTTCTAGGTGCGATAGCGAACGCGAAAAGAGATGTTGGGAGGCCACTGCTTCGCTTTAAAGACTGCGCCAAGAGGGATATGGCAGCTTTTAAGATCGACCACCGAAACTGGGAGAAGCTTGCGGAGAAGCGAACGGAGTGGCGCAAGTGCGTTGGAGATGGTCGCAAGTTCTGCGACGAGGCCTGGTTTGCGGCACTGGCAGACAAAAGGGAAAAAAGGCACCGTAGCGAAACGTCACAGTCCGTCGCGAACTTCCCTTGCCAGCTCTGTGGCAAAGTATGCCGCTCTCGCATCGGTCTTTACAGTCACCAAAAAAGATGTTTTGCGGACATTGCACCATAGATCGTCTGAAATAGACGATAAGGCCAGTAGTATATTTTCAGAGTGATTTAGATAAAACCATGCGATGGCCATTTCTTTCGTCGCAAGTTTCGTACATCGCGCGATATATTTTATCCCTTTCTAATTGTCTGGCTTTACACCCCCCCTGAACCGGAAACGGGCACACCAATCAACCCGATACGATCAGCGTCGCTTACGAACGAATCCTGAACATGTTATTTTCAGGCCATTTCCCAACTCTATTATTTGCGGCCACAAACGCCTTATTTCGTAATCAGTGGCCCCTATCACCTGCGCTCCCGTTCGCCCCGTTTGGCGGAGATGACTTAAGAACAGGTACACCACTCTTTCTCTCTTCATTTAGTTAAATTACATTACATTTTATTTATTCAAATTCTATATTGAATAAATGTCACATATCCATGATAGGTGCTACATTATATGAAGTCAGTTCATGACACCATCTAAGGGCACAGAGTAGTGCAGTTAGTTTCATTCTATATCAGGCTACTATATACGGGAATATAATAATAACTTTATTAAATAGTAATTGAAGAAAAATGACAATAATAAATGATTAATTCAGTGAATTAACTTGTCAGTTTATTCATAATAATTATTTGTTTCGTTGATGTCTTCTATCTAGTATGGTTGGAAAGTTAGTGTCAGGCGAAGCCAAGATGGCAGCGATGTTGATAACCCAGACGATGCAAGGGTTAAGTAAATGTTTTAATTTCATAGAAGTTTGACGTTTAAAATGACACATGCACTATTACTAACTTACTGGAAACAAGTCAACAATAAAAGATTAAAAATTAAAAATAAATAAAATATGATTACTATAAAATTTTAAATTCACTAAATTCAATACCTAATGTCATAGTCGGGTAAAAAGTAAGTTAATAAATCATAAATTAGTTAAGGTACCGTTCGGGTTCAGAGTATACCAGCTACGCTGCCGTCCTATCTCTAAAACCTATCTAACCCACAAATTATAGTTTTGAGATATGGGCAAAAAACGTTCAAACCCATATCTCTAGAAACTGTGTACATTTCTTCCGGATTTCTTTTGTGCAAAAATTAAAACTAAATTTATCCGTACTTTGTTTGAAAACCATTTCCTCAAATATTATATTATTAATTAGAAAATCACAATTTTGTGTTTTAGTGTTGCAAATAATTACTAAAATATGTGCGATATTACTCCTAAAACACCGTTAAGTATACCTTAACCGTTCTTTAGAATTGAATAACATATAAAAAATAACTAAATAACGGCCAAGTCAATTTACGTGTTTATAGTATCGTAATTGTGAATTGTGTAATAAACAAAACACAGCTTAATAACCGCAAAGGTACTGAACAATTTTATAGTATTTTATCTGTTAAAATATTACCTAGAAAACATTTGTAATAAACACGTTATTGGACTGTAACCATTTTTTAGCTATGTAATGACTATACATATTGAAGTAATTTGTATGCATTCCTATACTAAAAGCCCGTTAAATGACGAACTAGTAATGATCACTATGTTTAAGTCTTGGAAATATTCACAAAAAAAGGTTTATTGTATTAACAAAATCATGTTAACCTGCGTTATACTACTAAGTTTTAAGAGAATATGTTAAATCACATCTGTATCGTATATGTATTTATTCGCATGCAAAAACAAAACCAAAAACTTAAAAAATACTGTCAAACCAGTCGTCAACTTTTTAAAATTTTAAAAACGCAAATTGTGTCAGTCTCAAAAATGTGTTAAATTTTATATAAAAAAATGTACGTGAAGAAGTAGATTACTAACCATTGTAAGGTGCCTGATCCATGTAAGGCCCAGTGTCTAATGAAGCCCACTTTTGAAAATGCTCCCCCCGCGCTTTGTTTGCCAGTTCAAAAACCTAGTAAGGCTAAATGACTACACTAAAACCTATCATTTCTCAGATCCCTACCAGTTTTTTTATACGGAATTTGTGACTTCCTGAGTTTTACTACGGTAAAAGGTAAGTTAACATGCTACTTACTGGGTTTAGAGGCATAGAAATCTGTAGTAATCATAATAATTGTGCCGATTTTGGAGCAGGTGTCTCTGTAATCGGGTGAGTACTTACGAGATGGATACAAATAAGATAAAAAACGAATTTCTAATAATTAGTTACCCACCTTACGTAGTAGGTTTTTATATAGGGCAGCCAAAATCAGCCTTTAACACCCTTCGCATAAAAATAAAGCATTAATCTCATGCATTATGGAATGGTTGTAGTACAATATGCGAAGATGATCAGAGGCTTCACTTTCATAATTCCGTTGAATTTGGGGACCCGCTAAAGTGTGGTAGTTTCTTAAGTTACTTGGAGTTAGTAAATATTACAAAGCTCAATTAATACATTTTTTGATTTCGACTCCATTAATCTGCACTTCTTTTCTTCTGAATTTTTTTCTCGTTAAGTAGAAAAATCTAAAACTTACCTTCTAATGCATCTACTTAACTTTTTTAAATGTCTCGTCTAAGGCCGTTGGAAAAGACGATGCGAGCCAAAACATGATCCTCCCTCTAATTGACCTTATTTATCATATCATCATATGTATCCTCGATAGCTCTATTCTTCTTATATTTTCCAGTCGCTTTGGTAAGATGCCGTTAGAAAGTCCAATTCCTTCTCTTTCTCAAACTACCGCTCTATTTATTTCCATTTCTTTGTTTCCTCTCTTAAATTCTTGAGTGTCTTTTGTACATAAACAGATTAACGTTTTGAACAGACATGCGCTCAAGAACCCATATTAACCCGGTTACTCTACTCGGCACAGTACAATTATCGCTCTTGTAAAAATACTGCAGATATGGTTTACTCGTATCACGGTGTTATCATTCTTGGATTTTGGTAATGCTTTCAACACGGGTGACTTCGACATCTTAGTAGGCATATTGCGTTCTCTTAATGTATCTCCTGTGACAGTGAACTAGTTTCATAGTTATTAAGTAGGGCGTCAACAGAGGTGGATTGCTCTTATTCTTCATTGTGCCTGCACAGGACGGGGCAGCGTGTTGTCTCCTGTTTCATTTCCTTACTTTATATACTCTAACACGTTATATTTCCTTCTTCTACCACTTTAAACATACTGTCAAGGCTCTTTTACTCATCTACCATAGACTATCTGCACCATGAACATGAACACTAATTTAGAAAGCATTTTGATTTGGACTTTCACGTTACGGTCTCAAGGTAAATCCACTGAAATTTAAGTTATAGTGATAGGTACCTAGGTCAAAGTGTTCTGCCAAGACTGATTTTAGTACTCTACCTGCCATTATTTTTAACGGTACCTATTTAGATTTCCTACTCTCCCCAGGTCTCTTAAATCTCGCTGTTTCTCTATCATGGATACCTCAGATGAGCGAGTTTAGAAGGAACTTTTTTGATATAAAAGCATCACTCCGCAGAGTTCGAAACATTACGCCACTAAGATTGCATTAGCTCAATCCCTCTTACTATATTAGTTTATGCTGACACTTGCTACTTAGACCTTTGGAAGACCAACTCAATATGTTTAAGCAATTCCAGCAACTCTCTATTAAGTATATAGTTGCTTTTTAAATTAGATCATGTTTTCGTAGTGACCATGTTCTCACTACGTAGAAATCCACTACCGACGTGAATTATCATTGGTTTATCGTTCTCCATTTTTGTATGTAAATCGTAGCACTTACTTTCGGTTTTTTTTATATAAGCATGCATCCATCAGTCACCGAATAAAAAAGACAACTTACAGCGCACGGCGCATTGTTAAACTGTCTGCCTTACGTAATAAAATTCAAGGGAATATGTTTTACACTTAGCGGGATTTTAGCGTGGCATTGTTGGTTGGCCGTGTTTAACTGTTGTATTATTATTCTTTTTCTCAAACATAATTACCCGTTAAGCACACTAAATAGGTTTTAGTGATGTATTTGCTACATGAATCGCAATAAAAGTCTTTAACACAAACGGTTAAAGAACGTTAGCCATGTTTAAGCATAGTAACTGTTTTTTTGTGTAGTATCTAATAAAAAAAATTGTACTTGATAAAACATATTAATAGTTTTTCCAAGTAAATGTGTTTTAGCTATGTATAACGTAAAAGATTAATTAAAATAAAAAACTGGCTAAGCGCTTTTATATTACTTATAGAAGAATAATGTAGGTTTGCGATTTTATAGTATTGAGAAGTATCAAATTATAATGCAGTTAGCGTGTTAGGTCGAGTCTGTATCTCCGTAACTACAACAGATAAAAATATGATTCCAAGACCAGTCGATAGAGAATTCTTTTCTCTTTTAGAATATTTGTCCAAATGAAAACTGGTATTATGCAGCTTTGAGCGGTTTTAGAGATAGGACGGCAGTACGATGTTGGTGCCTGGATTTCTGACATTTGCGGCAGCAATGCTGTCAGCAGTAATTTCGCTCTGCAGTACTGTAGATTTGTAGAAGTGTTGCTGCCGACTGCATACGCTATTGGACCCTCCTAAATCGAATAGGGGCACATCAAACACAAATGATTTAGAAAACGGTGCCCTATTAAGGGTTAAAGAATTTAAGGTGCTTGTTTGCATTGAATTATAATTTGAGAGAATAATTATAGTTGACGAAATATAATTTGAACATATCGGTCTTCAAATTTCATCTTTACGAATACAAGAGGACAAAAGACGTGTGAAGTGCTTTATCGCACGTTCCATCCATATGGTGGGAATAAATAGAAATATACTTTGTGTTTCTAGAATAATATCGACACGTTATTAGGTGGACTTTTTTTCGACACAAATCGAATTTACTTTGAAATTAATGTTTCTTTATATAAATCTTTACAGTACATATGGTGCTACTTTACCGCACTAGTGCGAAAACTAGCATATTACTTTACTGTGTCGAACATTTAAAGGGCCATATGTACTGTAAAACGTTGTACGATACATGTGCGAATAGGTAATTTGCAACTCGTGTCGATTTAAAACACTCCCTTCGGTCGTGTTTTAATTTATCGCCACTCGTTTCGAATTTCCTGTTTTTCGCACTTGTATCGTAATGTACTATTTTAATAATATATTAAGAATTGTAAAGTTGGAATACTAGATAATAAAATGTAAAAAAGTAACTGGGATAAAGTTACAAGTATACTTCGGGTGCTATTTTTTTTATCACCCTATTGTAAAAGAACCTTTAGCGACAACATTCATCGGTGCAAATAATATTTCCTCGATCAAACCGCTAATTGGTTCAGCAGGGCAGTGAAATATCTGCAATAGTATTATCTAATCTTCAATTTTACCCCCTCGGGCCGGAAGGAGTTGATTGTGTGGCGTCTGAGGAGGCCAGGATTGTTTACATTGCTGCTCGGCTGATCGAGTCTGTGAGTAACAGGTAACTTTATAAACGAGTAGCGAAAGGTAGGTGTTGTGTTTGTTTAAATGAAATGTGACTTACTAGATATTAATTGTACTTGGTTTACAAATATTACCTCTATTCTAGGACTTCGTATAATATCCTTACTATATTTATAAAAAAGATGTATGGAATGGTGTACTGTAATGAATAAAAGGGAGGAATATACCTTCGATATTATTTTAATAAATATTTACAATAATCAGAAAATTACATCAACGACACAACCAATTAGTATAAATATGTAACCAGTACCCCTAGTGTAAATTTGATCGACATCATAACGTGACGAACGCGTTTGCGTTAAGTCTCATTTTGTATAGGATTTTGAGTTTCCAAAACGTCCCGCTTGGCGCGCTCTTTCTAAATCCAATACAAAATGAGACTAAACGCAAACGCGTACGTCACGTTTCGAAATCGAATTTATTTACACTAGGGGTACTGAAGTAATCAGAATGACAATTTCTTTTTTAAGTTAATTTTGAATTTGATTTATAATAGACAAATAAGAAAAATAAGCCTGATGCTGCAAAGAGTGTGCAACCATTTAAATGTTTGATGACCGCTCTGGCCTGGGTAGTGCCCCTGCCTATGAAGCCGATGGTCCTGGGTTCAAATCCCGGTAAGAGCATTGAATTATGTCATTCATGAGCACGGATATGTGTTCCTGAGTCTTAGGTGTTTAGATATATCGTTGTCTGAGTACCCACAACACAAGCCTTCTTGAGATTATTGTGGGGCTTAGTTAAATTGTGTAATAATTGTCCTAAGCTATTTATTTATTAAATGCGAAAGTAACTATGTCTGTCTTTCTATTAAAATCGGTTCGGTGGCTTAGATGAAATTTGGTAGAAAGTTTGGAATCCCTGGGAGCCTAGCCAATAGACAATCGTGTTAAGTAATTTAGGGAAGTAGCCATATGACTCTTCGTAGTATCTCAAGCATCTGTCATCCAGATACATTTGTTGATGTACGATTTTCATTTGGACTAGGCTTATTTATGTCCTTATTCTATATTTTATGTATATTCTTATTCTTTACTTTTCTTGTTGTGTTTGTCCTTCGTAGGATAGTTTTATCGCAGAAAAATATAATTCTACTCGCGGACGAAGTACAATAGAAACGTAAGGAGGCAAAATCCTTTTTCCGGCACTAGGTCTCAGTTTACGTTTTATCGCGAGACAATCTTGTCTTGATGGATTCGAGGCAGACAATTAACAAAATATTTCTCTTCTAATGTAACAAGGCGTCTATTGGCAGGCCTTATCCCGTGTTTAACGAAATTGGAGAAATTCCGACGTCTTGGATTAATCAAATTGCTAGGAATAATTAATGGTAAATTGAAGCAAAGACAAGAGCTTTATTTATTCAGAAATAAGTATCGGAACAAATGTTAGGTATATTTGACGACCAGTTTGGCCTAGTGGGTAGTGACCCCGCCTACGAAGCCGATGGTTCCGGGTTCAAATCCTGGTAAGGGCATGTATTCGTGTGATGAGCATGGATATTTGTTCCTGAGTCATGGGTGTTTTCTATGTATTTAAGTATTTATAAATATTTATATATTTTATATATCGTTGTCTAAGTACCCTCAACACAAGCCTTATTGAGCTTACTGTGGGACTTAGTCAATTTGTGTAATAATGTCCTATAATATTTATTATTTATTTATTTACTTGTTGAGGGCGTGCAACCAGTCATGGTATGGATACCTTGAACCCTAAATTCTCGAGGTTTTACTACTCGACTTATATAGAAAAATGCCGTAATATTTATGTAATACGTTGCTACGTATTATAGTCGTTCGATTTGAAGCCGGCCCGGAGCGGCTAATCTTTTGTCTATTGTTAACTAAAACCGCGCGTGCCACTACCTGCAAAAAAAGGGTAGTATAATTCTAATTGGCACCTGAGCGCGGGCTAGTCCAACGCTCAAAAAACCAGTGTAGGTGCGATCTCCGATAACGCGCCTTTGTTCCGCATATCGAGGACACATTTTAGACTGGTTCGGTAGCGTTCGACTCGCCGTCACTCAGTAACCGTATAGGGACCACACAAGAAATCGCAAATTGTTTTCCATTTGTTCATTTTGAATCTTATTTCAATTACCATATAAGTTGTAATTAAATAACCCGTAAAAGAGACCCGGTCTTTTTTTGCAAGTAGTGGCACGCGCGGTTTTAGTTAACAATAGACAAAGGATAAGCCGTTGGGGGCCAGCTACAAATCTAACGACTTTACATAAATATCAATATGCCAAAGCAAATAAATGCTATTAAGAGGCCCACTGATTAACAGTCCGCCGGACGGTATCGGCCTGTCAGTTGTTCGGAACTCTCAACTTCGCTTTGCTCATCTTGGCGGGGGCACTTCCGTGCCTCCAGATTAAGTTTCACACCATTGTAATGCACGTCTTACCGCTAGGCTACCGAGGTTTTAAAGGTTTTAACTGCCAGAAAATCCTTGCCTTGAAGCAAATCCTCGTCGGATTTCATAGGGCTACCATACTGTTGTCTTTCTTTGTCACTCTAAGAATGCAAGATAGAGATGGACACAAACTTTCCTGGAATTACAATTTTCACGGTAGTCGACATGGAACTTAGTTTACTTAAGAATTGCGAGCGGAATGATAATTCTACTGGGATTGTATTCAAACTTTAGGGTTGTGAGAGATAAATATAACTCGAGATAACTTTATTCGTGGATTTAAAAGGTTTTGTTTAGTTTGGGCTTCGGGCACAAATCCAAAACCTTTTATTTAAATTATAAATAAATAATAATAATATTATAGGTAAATATAACAGGAAGTTAGCTTAGTAAGCTCAATAAAGCTGGTGTTTTGGTACTTAGACAACGATATTTATAAATACTTAAATTCATATTAAAACACCCATGACTCAAGAACAAATAAACATGCAGTGCTCATCACACAAATAAATGCCCTAATGCCCCAGGATTTGAACACGGAACCATCGGCTTCATAGGCAGGGTCACTATTCACTAGAGCAGAGAGGTCGTCGAACGAAACGCAAGTTATAATATCAATAAAAATCGAAAGAAAAATTATTTTTAAAGTAATAAAAAATGGTTTATATAAATAAAATAAAGGTCATATAAATGACCTATTCATATTATCCCAGAAACACCAATAAATTGCACAGATTGGTCATAAAATCTTTACGAGTCATGCATTAAGTAGGTATCATAACTAGTTATTCTTGCTTAATGCATGATTCGTAAAGATACAGTTTTATGACCAATCGGTGAAATTTATTTTCGATATGATTTTAATATAGTAAATAGCGTATTCTTTAAAAACTGAAATAGATATCATACACTAAACAAACCACCCTTACCCATTCCCTTCCGCCGTAAGCTAAAGACTTAGGTTCGATTCCCGCCTCGGCCACCGACTTTTTCTTCAGTGTATGATATCTATTTCAGTTTATAAGTTGTAATATCTGTTTCAGTTTATGTATAGTAGTGCGACTACTTGAAATACAAATCAAAAAATATTTCATAAAATAATTTGATTTGTTCCCTAGTTATTTTTTTCTTGTCTTCAAAAAGTAGAAATCTTATTTCCAGGAGTTCACAGTTTTCTGAAGAATATAGGCCGTAGCTAACCTGCTTAAGAACCGATAAGTCTAAGAACAATAACGGCGTAAGGAAATACCGAAGTCGAACCTGTTTGTACAAATATGTAATTATTTGCTCATTTGAATGTAAAATTTAAGTAGGTAAAACACAAGTTTACTTGTCTGATTTCCTGCTTGATAACCTACTTGTCACACATTTTTCAGACTGTCACATTTCCGGTTGAATTTCAAAATGGCGAATTCGTCTCGAGTTTTTTTTTTTGTTTTTTGCTCATTCATGTCATGTTGTGTAATATTGAGACGTGGAAGTGTGTGTGAAGTCAGCTAATGAGAAATATTTTTTAAAGGCGACTAACCTATCTCTGGTCATCGAGCTATAAATCATCGTGGCTATTTGGAACCTCCTAAGGACCGGCAATACAAATGAAAAATCCAAAATTTGCCCCTGATATTTGAATAATACATAACAGGGAATAGAATTGTTTTTTGTTTGAAAATTTAACGGAACAAAAGAAATGCAACTCTGTTCCAATTAAATATAGTTTAAATTCCATCGAACTGAAGAAGTACTATAGGCAGGGTTTTGGGCCTTAGGAGGGTAAAATTCAGCTTTCACTACTAAAAGCAACTAGCGAACAACGTCATGCTCTACAAGCACACTTTTGTGTGACTGGCGAAATCATAGGCACATTAGATTGAAGATCTTTTTATGAAAGAAGAAAAACGTAGCGAACACTCACACAACAATATTTTAAATGAAAAAGAATAAGAATCTTTATTTGCTGTAAACATTACAAGGTACATAGGTGTTTATACGATAGGTGGTAGGTTAAAACCTACCAACAACAACAACAACAACATAAATATTTAACCAGAAATAGTATGCGAAATATGTACAAAACTTATAAGCTATGACACACACACACACACACACACACGCGCGCGCACGCGCGCACGCACGCACGCAGCACGCAGCACGCAGCAAGCACACACACACACACACACACTAAATTTTTACAAATAAAATTACTGTTAGCAATAATGTTACCAATGTTATAAAAAATTTACAATAATAAGTTAAGGCATAGGATCCCATTCAGTACGTTGTTGTGTTGAATTAATATATAATTCGTCAGTTGAGTAATTGTAAATACAGACATGAAACTTTTATCCTAATTTAATTGTTTAGTATCTTATCTATCTATTTTCTAAATTTACAATTTGACATCCTACATTTATATTGTAATTAAATCCTAGTTCCCATTTTGTTACTTTTCGTGTTTTTATGTCTTAATTTTAATATTAGTTGCATGTTTGTTGTTTTTGTTCATAAAGTTTTAAGTAGTTTTATAATAATTATAATTCAAAATTCAAACACAATGTAAATATTGTTTTATGAATAAATAAATAATAATAAAAAAATATTATTATTATTATTTATATTATACGTGTAAGTATAGTACCAATGCAGTTTTGTACTGAAAATTATTAGACTAGTACTTACAGCTTTTACGGTTGCGGTGAAAATTTGGATATAACGTCGTCGAAGGCAACAACAAACTGCAAAAAATTACCAACACTTTCAATTTCGCGACACTTGACTGAATATAAATACTTGCTCTGTTTGTAGATTGTAAACGTATTACTATTCTAAATTTATACAGGTGCAAAGCGCGGAATAAGTACTCATGTACCAGTTATACGAGACTAATTATTTGTTAATATAATTTACATTATTACTAATAATTGCCATTGTGAAGTATCGTTTGTGTCTGTAGTATCTGTTCCGGGTTCGCATCGAATGAAGGTACCCATAAAATTATAGTATACCGATTACCATTACCTGAGCTTACTGTAGAGTTTGTATCATAGATCAATTCATACGTCATGACGACAGGTCTTATGCGGGTTTTATAAATTTTACCCTTCAGACGAAGGGGCGTCGCAAATGGTTCCTGTGGCCTGTCACGATTTCGTTTTTCACGTCACGGTAAATATCGCTATCACACTGAACGAACGAAACAATTGAAGTCGGAGCAGACCGGCAATGTAACGCCATCAAGTTCTATGGCAGCGAAACGAAATTTAAAATAAAACTAAATATCGATGGTCTTTTCTTAATAAGTTAGTTTTGCTGGAAATTTTCCGCAAATCGACAAACATTAAAATACAATACAATACAATACAATATAATACAATACAATACAATACAATACAATACAATACAATACAATACAATACAATACAATACAATACAATACAATACAATACAATACAATACATACAATACAGTACAAATCCTCTTTATTGCACAACATCAAAATTAATTTACAAGGAAACACATAATACATAAAGACAGAGGTAAATAAACGGCAGCCTTATCGCTAAAGAGCCATTCGGCCCGATTCGAACTTTAAGGTACATTGGTATAGATCGGATATGTCAGTGTCAAAAGTGACGTTTTTGTTTGAAGACACGGTACTTTTAACACTGACATATCCGATCCATAACGTATCTAGACCTAATATTTGACGTATCTTAAAGTTCGAATCGGGCTGATTGTGCCTATTCTGTGCGTAAAATGAGGTAGCGCTACTCTAACCAACCCAGCTCTTTAACTAAATATAGCAATGTCTTCAGCCCGCGTAGCCAACATGACAATCGTTAACGCTCCGCAGCGTAACGTTGTCATCTCTCTCTATCACTCTTGCATAGAGGGGATTAAAGGTCCCTTATTTGGTTATTCGTAAATAACTCTATTTACAAGTATTAGTACCCACAAGCCGTCTTGAGCTTTATACTATGAAAAATACAAACAAATACAAATACAAAATTCTTTATTTTTGTAACTTACACGGTAAATATAAGCTAAGGGATGTAGCCTCCCTGTAAGCAAAAATAGCTTGTGTTGGGAGCCTCCACTGTTCCTTAGGTAACATGAGGTAAGTATAAGATCTTAATTTTAAATGTAAATAGGCTTTGTTTTAATTTTTATTGTAATTTTAATTTTAAGTTAGTTTTAACTTTAATCTAGTTTTATTTTGACATGTAAATTAACTTTATGAATAAATGAGTATGAGTATTAGTATGAGTATAAAGCTATATGTGACATTATCTATGAAAAGGGACCTTATTGTCGATGGCGCTTACGCCGCACTGCGTAGCGCGGCGTTGTTTATAATATGGGAGCATCGTTGATAATGGCGTAACCGTCACCGACAATAAGGAACCGATTCTTCCGATACCGTTTAGCAAGGTACGCTCAATGCTGCTGGCACGTACAGGGAAACTACACACAGAACACTGGCTGAACCAGGCTGGATGCAGACAGGCAAAAGAAGCTATGCCATGGCATCAACGGAAAACTCACAAGGGCGCTCCTGCAACTAGGGAAGGTCCGACTGAGTATGGTAACCAGTGTCATAACAGGTCATGGACTATTTAACAAACATCTTTTCACAACAGGTGTCACAGACAGTCCCCTGTGCCGAGGATGCATGGAGACAGAAGAAACAGCCTCTCACGTGGTGCTGCAATGCAGCGGAGTGACTCCATACAGGGCTAAACATCTCGGATCTCCGAGAGACCTCCCCGAGGTCCTACTCAACATTAAAGGTTTGATAGGATTCCTCGAGGAGCTGGGCTGGCAGGACTAGCCCACCCCCAACATATCACGCAAAATAGGCGCAAGTCGTCGAGTTGCGGAAAATCGCCCGAATACAATACAATACCAGGTCCCTTTTCATAGATAATGTCACATATAATTCTAGGTATAAATGCTATTATGACGCTTAGTCTATGATTTTATGTAAGAATGTCCCGTATTATAATATATTAAAAAAAAAAAAATTACACATAATAGTCTATTCAAGCGCCAAAATAAAACTGTGGCGGATGCTTCTGGCGCATTATTATAACCGCTATCATTGATGCTGACTGTACTTTGAGAATAACACAATATAACGTATTCGCAATTCAAGGGCTCTTCGTAAACGTTTTTATACAGGCTCCGCAGTCCAAAAAGGAATAAAATAAATAAGTACCTGCGGAAATTGAAAAGCTTTTGTTATTTAAATGAATCGATTCTGCGGATGCTATCGAAATCATTTTATTTTTACGCCACAATGAGTTGAATTCCTTGTAGCGTTCGAGGTGCGTGCAACGATTGAATAATTGGGTTCTTGACACGTTGAATATTATAACAAAGTTTAGCTAGATAGATAGAAAACCATGAATGAGCCATCCATTGTAAAAAAGTAAAATTTACAAGACATATTGATATTATAATAAAATACAGGGCTCTAAAATCTCTTTTTTATTAACTTCCATAAAGATAAAACAAAATGGTACCATTCAATTCCTTACATTTTGTTAGAGGCGTTTCAATCGTCGAGTGCGAGCGTCAGACTTTAACTCTCATTTTTGACCTATGCTTTGTTTAAATGCTGTATAGACATTTGGTCCTCAGGAAAATCAAGATCGATTGACAATAGTTGCAAAAAACTGTCAAGTAGCCAATTGTATATTATATCCTAATTTCTAATACTAGTACAAATTATCTCAAATGAAAGCATGATGTTCCGCTCCCATGCAAGTTTGGCGCAACACACATAAACATGGGTGGTATATTTTTAGGCTCCGAACATGAAATAAAAGCCCGGATAGTTATTACAAATTCTCAGTCACTTCACAGAACAGAGGGCCTACCGCGAATACCGAAGCTAGCAAATTGCGGGGATCTTTCTATTTTACTCTCACTAAGACGGAATTAGAGTGACAGAGAAAAATGCCCGCAATCGAAGAACTTCGATTTTCGCGGTTATAGCCTAGGAGTTTCATAAAAGGATCACATGAGTATTATTAATGCGTAACTAAGTACAGTTACATAATACATACACTGCTTTGTCTACATCAATAACATAAGCTTCAACAAAACAAAGTAATTTATACATACAAACTAATTAAAAGTCAAATGGCGGTAATGCAAACTTTAAGTTTCGGTGATCAATAAAATAAATATATATACAGGCAGCGAAGCCAACATGCATATCCCCTCCGTGCGCGTTGGAGGGTCTGCCATCTTGTGGCCTGAATCGGAACCATAAACATGTTGATTTATACGTCACGTGTTTTCCTGTGCATAGTAGGTTCTGCCATCTTGTGGGCTACATCGGAACAATAAACATCAAATTTACGCCTCGCGCCAAAAATCTGACGGCTCCTCTGCTGCCTACAGTTCATGCACGCTCCCTATCGCTTACGCTCCGTAGCGATTGTAACGCAGCTGTCACTGTCGCACTAATATGGAAGAGTGATAGAGACACACATAGCGTTTCGTAATAAATTTCATCTAAATCGGTTAAGCGATTATTGAATCCCCATACAAACTATCGCGCCCCTTCTTCTAATCCAGCTGAATCCTACGATCAAATCAGTCTGCGGTAAAACCTCTAGCTGAACCTTAACTGTTTTTTGCATTTAAAACCTTTGTGCATTATTTTGTCGTCAGAGTGGACTGCCCACTGATGAGACGTTGGAACCAATTGCGTGAAACCAACGGCCCAACGCATCATCGAAATAGATTATATTAATTAGTTTTAAATAATATTCATATAAATCTTTGTAATAATGTGATGTTGTGTATATTAAAAAAGTGTAATAATTGTAGAAATAACGTTAAACAGTGATTATACACAATATTACATTGCTTTTTGTACCTATTCACCGGCCTTTGTTGAAGCTGAAGTGTCAAGTAACGGACGTTGGAATTTGGATTTAAACCGGGCGAGTATTTTGTATTTTTATTTTGTGAGTTTATAAGACAATAGTTCTCATTGTATTGCATACGTGAGACGACTTACATTTTACAAAGCTCATAGCGCTGTGAGCAACGTCCCATCACAATACATTGGCTACGTGCAATTTCTCTTTGTTTGACGGATATAAGTGGAAACAAAGTTTGAGATATACACAATTGCCACATACATTACCTTATACTAATACACTACACACATAATCTCACACATTCATTTCATTCTAAATATATTTGACAAACATTTTTATATTCAGTGTACCTACTCAGTTGTATTTATATATTTCAGAATGGCTTCAAATGTTCTTACACGTCAAGGCACAACTCGCCACCTGGAAATGCAACTGAAAGCGACATTGAAAGAGCTTGAGATCTCGAGAAAGGACTGTAACAACCTAATATGTGAACGAGATGAAAGTGAAGTGGAAGTGGCAAAAATAGTTCAAAGAAACTCTGAGCTAAAGAACCAGCTGAATGTACTACACTCTGATTACATGGACAGTGTGAAACAGTGTCAACACCTACAGTGTATTGTGGACACATTTGATAACTGTGTTTTAAACTATGAATCCAATTTAAGGCGTATCAGTGACCTAGAAAGTGAACTGAATGAAGCAAATTTATTAATAAGTGATCTGCGGAGTCAATGTGAGATGAATGAAACTGTACATACACAGAGCCTTTTTGCTGAAATGTCAGTTATGGATGTGACTAAAGTTGATTCTTCCCCTTCTTATTATTTTGCAAGTAACAAGAAATTGAGGAAATATATTAAATTAAATAAATTTATAAGGCGCACTCAGAAACTTATTAAATCAAATAAAAGTGTGCAACTCAATGTGAAACTTATAAGGAAACAAAGTGACCTTGTGGAAAAATTAGATCGGTGTCATGGAAAATTACAGGACAATATTGATTTATATGAGACTGAAAAATTTAGACTTCAGTCCGAAATAAGTAGATTGAAATGGTCACTCAAAACCTTAAGTGATAATTACAATCATATTGTAAAAGAAAACCAACAGCATGTCAACTCTGCCTCAGACCTGGTCGACCTCTGCCATGAAAATGAGGAACTGATACAAGATCTGATGAGCAAGTGTTCCTGTCAACCATCTCCCGAGGTGCAGTGCCGGAGCCCGGGGAGCGCGTTGAGTGAGTCGAGCGCCGCGCCTCTGCTGGCGACCCCCGCTCCGCGTCCCCTGACCCCGGCCGCGCCCCAGCCTGCACGACCTGACCTCAGGAGTCCCCAGAGCCAGGAGACGTCACAGTCAACCGACGCCCCGCGCCGCCCGGGCCCCGCAGCGCCCGCCCCGGCGCCCGCCGCGCCCCTGCCCGCGCGCCCTGACCTGAGCCAGGACACTCCTCCCCCGTCGACAGTCGTCTACTCTGATGGTATTGGTGCCGGCCTCGGATCCATGTTGAGTGAATGTCTCCAGCAGAAGGTGACAAATATATGTATGCGTGGTGCCTCCATCAAATGTTTTGTGGACCGCTTAGCGAAGGACAAATTTGATAGGGGCACCACTCTAATTGTACATTTGGGCGATAGTGTTGGCGTAAGGAAATCCCACCTAGAACCCCTTATGCAAACACTGTCAGATATTGAGCAGCGTGGAATTTATAAAATTATTTTGTGTGCCTTTCCGTATTCCAATTCAGTATCTCGTGAACATAATATTAGAGTGTCTGAATTAAATTCCATGCTGTACACTGTGACATGTTACAACAGTAACTACCATTTTATGGATATCAACCAAATGTACAAAAGAAACTTTTATAATGTCACATTGTATGATCAATATTTGTATGTACCGAGAAACTGTAAAGTTACAACAGCCAAATTGCTTGCTTACAACATTGAACCTGGGCTTTTTGACTCTGCAGCCAGTGGCAACAGCGCCAGCGGCGCCACGAGCGCAGGCGCGAGCGCAGCCTCTCCCGGGGGGCGCCCACAGCATTTAAACTGACTGCTGAGACAGCGGAGAAGCCCCACGAGATCATGTTAGTCCACCAAAACCTACAGGGCTTCTCCAGCAAGGAATTAGAGGTGGGTCTGTTCTTAGAATCTCTATATGTAGATATTATGTGTATTACGGAACACTGGCTCAAGGAATATGAATTGTTATTACTCAACATTTATAATTATGATATAGTTAGCTCGTTCAGTAGAAAGTCGGCCATTCACGGGGGCTCATTGATTATAGTGAAAAGAAAATTTAAATGCAAGGAAAGAAACGACATAGTCAAACTTTCTATCGAGCGAACTATAGAAATATCATGTGTGGAAATGGAGAGTCACATTATAATATGTGTCTATAGACCACCTTCGTCGGATTTTAGCCAGTTTGAGTCCGTGATGGAAGATGCGTTGAAACGAGTCTTTGTTAGCAGTAAGAAGATAATAGTTTGTGGGGACTTTAATGTTAATATATTAGATCCCACACATGCACACACTGTAAGACTTCTAAACCTTTATCAGTCTTTTGACTTGTTTCCGCTATTCAACGAGCCCACAAGGATTACAGCTAGCACGGCGACATGTTTGGACAATGTATTCTATAATTGTGAAGTTATAAAAAAAGAGATCTTTAGCTGCTTCAACTCTGATCACTGTGGTCAAAAAGCCTATTTCCAAGTCAATGTTATAAGACAACAGCAATCATTTACATATAGACCCATCACTGCCAGTCGAATGGAAAGGTTTAGAGAAGGTGTTATATCCAAGGTACCAGCACTGATTACAGGTGAGCAAGATCCTGATACACTATACAAGGAACTGTCGAATGTGATACATGACGTCCACAAGAATATTTTTAAAACAAAGACTCTAAAGCAAGGATCACTGAAAACAAGGTTTAGTGAATGGGCCACAGTGGGCATCCATAAGAGTAGGAATAGATTGTATGACCTGTATGAAATGAGGAGCATTAACCATGACGAGAATTTTGCAGAATATGTAAGAAAATATTCAAAAGTGTTTAAGAAAGTCTGCGCCGCGGCTAAGTCTGCCTTTATAGGTCAGAAAGTCAGGTCAGCTGACAATAAAGTAAAAGCTACTTGGACTGTAATAAACACTGAAACTGGAAAAACGAAACCCCGTGATGGCCACTACAGACTGAAAGTTCAAGACCGAATATTGTCTGCAGACCTGGATGTTGCTGGCGCCTTTCAACACTTTTTCACCAACATAGCCACAGATGCTACACGGAACTTGAACTCCTCTGTAGCAAAGGCTGGTGTTTACTTAGATACAAACAATGTCAAGAAATGCAGCATGGAATTATACTTCCAATATACTGACCCCCATGAAATCATTAAAACGTTCAAGTCCTTGAAATTAAAGAATACTGAGGACCTTTGGGGGATCTCTGTGAAAGTCATGCAATCTGTAATCGACGTAGTGGCACCGTATTTGGCCGATATATTTAATGCTTGTGTTAGAGAATGTGTATTTCCTGATCTGATGAAGTACAGTAAGGTCATTCCTCTATTTAAAGCGGGCAGCAAAGATGACCTTGGAAATTTTAGACCTATTTCAATACTTCCTGTTCTCAGTAAAGTGTTTGAAAAAATTGTATTAAACCAATTGCTTCGACATTTTAACTCGAATGAACTACTTCAAGATCAGCAATTTGGTTTTACAAGAGGTCGTTCGACGACTGATGCCGCTTCTGTACTAATCAAGCACATATACGACGCCTGGGAACACTCGCTAGATGCTATAGGTGTCTTCTGCGATCTGTCCAAAGCATTTGATTGCGTGGAGCATGACACACTTCTACACAAGCTGAAGCACTACGGTCTGTCAACGGAAGCTCTAAGCCTTGTTAAGTCTTACTTAAACCAAAGAACCCAGAAAGTGGTTGTAAATGGAACGGAGTCTACTGGAATGACTGTAAAGCTCGGAGTTCCACAGGGTTCAATTTTGGGTCCTTTTCTCTTCCTTGTATATATAAATGATCTGCCGAACCTTGTAAAACATAAATGTGAGATAGTCTTATTTGCTGATGACACCTCACTAATTTTCAAAGTTGACAGGAAACTGAGCGATTATAGCCAAGTCAATGAAACTTTGGAAAAGGTACTAGAATGGTTCACAGCAAATAACTTACTTCTTAATGCGAAAAAGACGAAATGTGTCAAATTTTCGCTGCCGAATGTAAGAAAATCTGAAACTATCATCACATTAAATGGCGAAACGCTGGACCTTGTCGAGAATACGGTTTTTCTGGGCCTTACTTTAGATAGTAAACTGCAATGGGCCCCTCACATATCTGCCCTGGCGAAAAGGTTGAGCTCTGCCGCGTATGCAGTAAGAAGAATCAGGCAGTTTACTGACGTGGAGACAGCTCGCCTAGTTTACTTCAGCTACTTTCACAGTATTATGTCTTATGGCATACTGGCGTGGGGCAAAGCAGCTGACATAGAAACCATCTTCGTTCTTCAGAAGAGGGCAATCAGATCTATTTATAACATGGCTTCTCGTGACTCACTGAGAGAACGATTCAAGGAAATAGATATTCTCACAGTAGCTTCACAATACATACTAGATGTGATAATGTATACGCATAAGAATATAAAGTCCTTTAAGAAACTGTCCGATATCCATAGTTATAATACGCGAAATAAACATAAGTTAGTAGTCTCCAAGTTTCGTCTACAGAAAGTTAAAAAATCGTTCATGGGAAACTGTGTAACATTTTATAACAAAGTACCCTTAGAGGCATGGAACCTGCCCTATACTTCATTCAAGCAATACGTCAAAAATGCACTTCTCAAAAAGGGATACTATAAAATAGATGACTACTTGGGAGACACGGAATCATGGCCAAGTATCCAGTCTCAAAAGCTGTAATAGTTTTGCGTGCAGTGTCCCGGAGAGGCATATGGCGCTGTTGTTTCTAGCTGTTCAACCTTATGTATTAATGTTTGTTATGTTTTAGTTATTTTGATGATGACATTGACATATTAAATACATAGTAGTTATGTATTCTGTAGAACTAGTTTTAAGATTGTTACCTTAACAGTCTCTTGACGTGAAATATGTATTTCATACAATTTTTTATTTTTTTTATTCTTTGACATTTGGAGAACCTTTACACCTCCAAATCTTATTATTGTGTATTATTATTTTTCTCAGACCGTGGGGACCTTATACATCTCCAAACTTAATGTATTAACCGTGGAGACTATACGTCTCTGTCATATTGTATAATATACTTGACTTGGTACATACTAGTTATGTACAGAATGTAGCATTAGTTTATGAGACTGCTAGTTTAACAGTCCAGACGCGGTTTATTTATTTAGTATAAATTTTGTTTTGACACTTGGAGAGACTTTACACCTCCAAATTTTATTAGTATTAGTACTCTGACATTGGGGACCTTTTACATCTCCAGATTTAATGTGTTTTTAACCATAGAGACTATACATCTCTATTGTATTGTATTAATTATTTATTTTAAGATTATTATAATGTAATGTTTACCCAGGTATTGGCTGTTGTATTTATAAATGTTGTTATGTATTTTTCATGTCACTATATGATGTTACTATAAATGTTGTATTGACTTGTAAAAGAGCCCTTGAGGCCTACTTGCAGAATAAATTTTTGAATTTTGAATTTTGAAAATTTTTGAATTTTTAGGTATTTATTATTGTTTTTATATTGTACACTAACATAGTTATGTAGATAGATAAATAATAATTGTTGTATGTACTAACACTATATGGGATTTGTGCCCGAAATAAATGATTTCAATTTCAATGGTGCTATTGATATAATCGAAACTTATAATTGGACTTTCCTAACCGATGTCACAGTCAATATTCTCGTACTTATTAGGCATGATTTTAGGTGAACGTAACAGCAGGCGGAATTGTCGCTATAAAGCTATATCTCCTAAACAACTATCGACCACTAGAGAAAAGACCCTTTATATTTTTTTCAATTTGCTCTCATTTTAAGTACCTACATAAATATTTGGTAACGGAAATGATGACCAGTATTCCTGTGCGTAGTGAAATACCTGTGTTGAATTGCGACGATATTTTATCTTAGTGAATACTTAAAGGTAAATTTATTTTCTGCATAAAGCGCGACTGATCTCTTTAAATCGAGTGGGCTTGGCACAACGAGAGATTTAGCATTGTATTTCCTTCTTCATAATATCAAATACAATTGAAACGTATTTGTGTAGATTTAAGGTCCTTCAGATCTTATAGCTGTCTTCGCTTGTTATTACAATTAATGAGATCATTAAAACAATTTTATTGAGTTCATATTTTTGTTTATATTGTTACTCTGACATTGGGGACCTTTTACATCTCCAGATTTAATGTATTTTTAACCTTAGATACGATACATCTCTATTGTATTGTAGTAATTATTTATTTTAAGATTATTATAATGTAATGTTTACCCAGGTATTGGCTGTTGTATTTATAAATGATGTTATGTATTTTTTCATGTCACTATATGATGTTACTATAAATGTTGTATTGACTTTTAAATGAGCCCTTGAGGCCTACTTGCAGAATACATTTTTATTATTTTTTTGTTAAATTTGATTATATGAACGAATCTTTCTTTTTGCTCAAAAAGTGCTATTTTACGTAGATGTTTAGCGTTCGCAAAGTTGGTTTTTGCGAACTATTTCTTTTTACTTTTTTAAATTGATTTCTAACCGTAATCCATACGACCATATCTTTATTTCGCTATTACCGTTATATACGTCCAAAAAATATTATTCTACGATATAAATTGAACATATTTATATTTGTAACTATATGAATAAAATGTTTTAAATTACGATATGTCACTAAAACATTTTCTTAAGTAATAATTGGCTGAATGAAATGAAACTATCATTGCCACGTTGGCTGTCGTTAACAGAAAAAATAAAAATATAAAAAGAAAAACCGGCGCCCGGTATTTTCAGTATTTTCACTTATATTTTAATTGTATCCAAATAATTAAACTTAAATTGCAACTACGAGAGTGTTTTTGTATGAAATTGGTTGATTATTTTTGCAATGTAAGTCATTGCTGAACGTACTAGTGTATAGTGCTAAATTAACAATATTATTCAAGTTCAAGGGAAAATTCGTAACTGTAAGGGATCGCATCCGGAACACCACGCTGCGCTCTAAAACTCAGATTAAAGATCTAGCTCGAAAAGTGGCCAAGTTAAAGTGGGACTGGGCTGGGCATGTCTGCCGCATGCCGAATGACTTGTGGGCCAAGATAACCACCGATTGGGTGCCCCACGAGTCAAACCGGGGATCTGGCAGACCTCGTCGGCGATGGCGGGATAACTTAGACTCCTTTTTGAGGGACTGGCCGGTCGTAGCTCAAAACCGGGATGAGTGGAAGAAGAGGGGGGAGGCCTTTGCCCAGCAGTGGGACACAATGGGCTCGTTCTAATATAAGGTGTATAAGTGTAATAGTCACGTAACCAATATTTGTTTTATTGTGATTTTTACACAAACGTCTTAAGAAACGTCGTTCAATGTACGTGTGCAAGTATCATTATTTACTTGTCCCGTGTCTTTTACACATCGCTGGACTCGTTAATAATGACATACTTTGCACACTTGCAATGAAATAAACTATTGGGCATGAATAAATCATAAACGTTAGTTTAAACCAGGAGTGGCCAACTTGATTAGACCCAAGATCTCCTGTTTACTAACGAAACCCTGTGCGATCTACCAATTACAAACTTCTTGAAACCTTAGATGAAACTGGTCTACGTATTTATATTTTTTGCCTTGCCACCATCGACTGGACTAACAGTCGCGATCGACCTGTTGGCCACCCCTGGTTTAAACAATACAACTGTCTCATTTGTCGATGAAACAAAATTTTTAGGGATATGGGTAGATGAAAATGTAAGTTGGAAGAAGCATATGTTGATTTTCTTTGTAACAAGTTTAGCAGCTTCGTTTATGCACTTCGATGACTGATACGAATTTCCACTAAAAAAACTGCATTGCAATCATATTACGCATTTTTACAGTCGAACATCATTTTTGGATTGGCAATTTGGGGAAACTGTGTAGATATACAAAGATTGTTCATATTTCAAAATATAATTTTGGCAAAAATTTAGTTTTTGGTACAAGCTTTTCTCGCTGACTGTACTTTTCTTACCACAGGCAACTAATACTCATCGAGGCAATTCTAAAAATCCTAAATACAATTAGGTTGCGTTGTTTCATCACTGAATTCCTGTGGCCACCTCCTGTCTCCATCATCAGTACGGTATGTATGCAAATTTTCAGCTCAATCGGAAACCGGGAAGTGGGTAAAAATTTAGCTTCCAAGATTTGACCCACATTAACTAACTAACGTACATACTTACTAACAGGGCAAGTTAAATAAAAGCCTGTAAAACAAACCGTATAAGAACTGATTTCATTTTTTTTAATACTATTGGTAAGAATTTTTAATACTTTTTTGGCAAAAAATTAATTTTTGGTACAAGCTTTTATCCCTGACTGTACTTTTTTCCACCCATACCCATCGAGACAATTCTAAAAAACCCCAAACACAATTACGTTGCGTTGTTTTATCACAGAGTTCCTATGGCTACCTCCTGTCTCCATCATCAGATCAGCGTGATGGTACCATAATATTGCATTGTCACACGACTTACATATGTATGCAAATTTTCAGCTTCATCGGAAACCGGGAAGTGGGTTAAATTTAACTTGCAAGATTTGTCCCATGCATACTAACAGGGCAAATTAAATAAAAGCTTGTATAAAGGTGCGTGCGTATTTTGCGTAGAATTATGTCTAATCTTGAGGTGTGTAGAGAATTGTTTAAGCAATTAGATTTACCCACTCTGTCAGCGATGTATAAGATGGAGCTCTGTAAGCTGTTACGGCGATATCCTGATATATATCCGCCGAAAACCAATTTTAATATTGATAGGCTCAATAAAATATTTGCTCATGACGTTCAGGCTCCTGTTGGTAAAACAGCAATGTTTTTGAGATGCCAGAGGCACGTTGCGGCAAAGATTTACAACGCCTTACCGACCCAAATTAGGTCTCTTTCACCTACAAAATTCTTACCTAGTATAAAGAAATATTGAGCTGTGCCCGTATAGCCTTAACAAGTACTTTATGAGATTAAATGTAAGATAAAATGAATTGCATTTAGTTAATTATTGTAAATATTTTATTTTAAATTATGCTACACCGATCTGGTAAAATTGTATTGAGACCAAACAACATGTTATAAAAATGTACCATCTTATGCAAACATACAACTTACACCGGTAATTCTTGGGATTAGTTGCCAGGCGGACCCCAGGCTCCCATGTGTCGTGGCAATAAGCCGGGACAAACGCTAGGAAGAAGAGGACGTTTATGAGACATTTCAAAATGTTCGAGTCTCACGGGAGTTTCATAAACGTCCTCTTCTTCCTTCCAAAGAGATACTTTCGCATTTATAATATATTAAGGATAGAATATATTTAATTTTTTCTTGCATTAGAAAAGCTAATTTATCGCAACTAATCTTCGAGCAATTCTTGTATATATATATATTTCTGTGATCTCGGAAACGGCTCTAACGATTTCGCTGAAATTTGGTATATGGGGGTTTTTGGGGGTATACAATCTATCTAGATTAGTTTTATATTTGGGAAAATGCGTGTTTTCGAGTTTTCATGCGTTTTTCTTTCGACGCAGAATATGGTCGCTAATTTCGTGTTGCCGGCCACTGTCCGACGGTCCAGCGGGTTAAGACGCGGACTGCTAAACGAGTGTTACGGGTTCGAATCTCGCCCTTTTGTTTTTTTTTTATATGTTCAAGTTTATATATAATTTTTTAATTTTTATTGTTTTAGACAGAAGTGCTGTAAGGTTAAAATCGATTGTAAATAATAATAATTGTCAGTTCACATTTTACTTTTTAAGTTTATGTAGATTATCACCTATACACCACCATATTACAATAAATAGTTATAACCGAGCAAAGCTCGGTCGCCCAGGTACTTAAAGTTTATACGGCATACGCTGTCAGCTGAGAATGAGGAATAATTGTAAATTTGATTCATTTTGTTTCATGTGACGTTAGGTACAGGTATTATATATAATATATATATAATGTATTATTAAAAAAATAGTTTTATGTTTATATAATATTTAAATGTTATAATATGATCAATAAATAAGGTAAGGTGGGGTAATACTAACATAGTTTATTTATGTTCGATGCAAGACTAACAGTAGGTGTGAGGATTCCATACTTGTTATAGTCTTACGTCTTACCCCGGTGTCGTCTTACTCCACCTTACCTTACCATTAAAATGGTCCGGGTTATTCGGGTCCAACCTGTATGTGCTAAAGTATAGTAAATAAAACCGGCCAAGAGCATGTCGGGCCACGCTCAGTGTAGGGTTCCGTAGTTACTCTTCCGTTACAATAAGCTAAACTGGAGCTTAATATAGTAAATTGTTAACCAAGGGATGAAACGGTACCTTTCACCCGAGTTATAGTTTCTATTTTTCTCCGTGAGCTTCTACGGATTATCGTCTTATCTATTGTTTAAAAACCGCAAAGGCGCGTGCCACTATGAAAAAATGGTCAAGCCGCATAGGTAGCTTTTATTGAATTACTACTTTATTGAGCACGGAATAAGATTCATTATGAACTAATACAGAATTCTAACAGAATAGCTGTCTGATCTCTATTGGTGCGTCTAAGGTAGGCATATCGTTTAGAGTCAAATCACGCTAACTCTTTCAAGCAAACCATACAAACAGTGTCAGTTTGTTAGAAGTCTGAAGAGTTAGCGTTATTTCGTAAAACCACCCAAATATATTTGTGTGAAAATCCGGCCCTGTTTTTTACCTGCTCCTCGAGAAACATAACATTGCTTCCTTGGCGCTAGCTAGCCGTGCGCTCGCATTACCAGTGCAAGCGAGGTCTTCGAATACGTATCTTTGTTTCGGATCGCAGTGTCACAAGTTAAGCTGGTTTGAGAGCGTTTAGTCGCCTACCTTAGACGCACCAATAGAGATCAGACAGCTATTCTGTTAGAATTCTGTATTAGTTCATAATGAATCTTATTCCGTGCTCAATAGAGTAGTAATTCAATAAACGCTACCTATGCGGCTTGACCATTTTCTCATAGTGGCACGCGCCTTTGCGGTTTTTAAACAATAGATAAGACGATAATCCGTAGAAGCTCACGGAGAAAAATAGAAACTTATAAACAAATAGGCAAATTTGCATTATCAGTACCTAATTAAAGTAAGTCGTTTTACTATGAAGGGAAAACTTTTTGCGATAACTCAAAAACAGCTAAACTGATCATGTCCGCTATAGTTTTCATTTCATGTCTTTCTTAAGCTCTACTTCCATGATTTTTTTCATATTTTTTGGACCTATGGTTCAAAAGTTAGAGGGGGGGACTCATGTTTTTTCTTTCGGAGCGATTATCTCCGAATATATTCACTTTATCAAAAAATGTTTCTTAAAAACCCCTATTAGTTTTGAAAGACGTTTCCAACGATACCCCACACTCTAGGGTTGAAGCGAAAAAAAAATTTCACCCCCACTTTACGTGTAGGGGAGGTGCCCTAAAAAAAATTAAATTTTTAGATTTTATTGTACGACTTTGTCGGCTTTATTGATTTATATATCTTTGCCAAATTTCAGCTTTCTAGCACTAACGACCACGGAGCAAAGCCTCGGACAGACAGACAGACAGACAGACGGACATGGCGAAACTATAAGGGTTCCTAGTTGACTACGGGTAAGTAATGAAACGTATATGTACTTATGGTATATTCCATAGAACATATAAACTCTAATAGTATAATATTTAAAAGTATAACATTCACTAAGAATAACGATTATAACGAATAACAACGAAAATTATAATTTCATAATCAATAATACCCTGTAAGTATACTATCATTTATGATAAAATTCATGTAATATAATGTTGAATTAATATAACTTTAAAAATATATAACAAACATTACCAATAATAATCTAAAAAAGTAATATACTAATAAACGCCTTACAATTCTCCAAAAAAATAAGTCGGTTCAATTAGCTCGCAGTTCACCTAACACGCTCCTCCTCGCTTCGCTCGTCGTCGCACCTATCTATACTCCTGTCAAACAACACTCTTCCGTGACAGTATCTACACGCTCTGCTGCTTTATATTCAAATATTATTTAAAATGTTATTCGACATTTTGATATGTATACTAAATGTAGATTATTTCAAACGGAATTATTTCTTATGCTCGTTAGGCGAAACAATGATATATTTTATGTATGTTATATCATTATGAGCTTATACTTTTTGAAAATAGACAATTCGTACATTATACTTAACGTTATTATACGTTATGAACGTTTGTAAAGTAAAATTATACCAAAAGTGCGTATACGTTTCATGACGCACCCGTTGACTACGGAACCCTAAAAACCGTTAACAGATTTTTGTGCATTCTTTAATATTTGTTAAAATATATTATAGAATAATATCCAAATTGCATTGTGTAAATGTCAATGTCAATATATATGTAATAATATTACGACGGAAACATTTTCAATTAACTTACAGTGCCCCCTATAAAAGATTTGTTGACAATATATATACTTACCAATTAGTACTTCTCTTTTGCCGACGAAATTGTACTCGCGCGCTCGGACGAAATTGTACTCGCGCGCTCGGACGAAATTTAAACATCGATCTCGAGTTATTTACCACAATGAAGTTAATAGTGAATCTGCTCAGTGATAGGAAATATCATCCAGTTTAAGTATTTGCCACTAAATTAGTGATCCTAAATCCTAAATCACTCAAAAACAGATTCCGGACAGGGCACGAGAGTAGTAATTTGAGCCTTTAGGTATTTTTAAGTCTACTTTAAAAACCAATTGATCAGTTAAATCATCTGGAACCCGGTGTGAAAGTGTGATTGATTTCTTTATGGAAAAAATAAAATGGTAAGTATAATCTGATGCTAACCTCGGACAGAAAAAAAAATATTTTGAATGCATACAGCGTTTCTTTTAAGAAAATCCTATTATTCTGCCCAGGACTTTATTAATGATAATAACTAAACCTATATTCAGTTCGTCTGTAAGTATATGACTTTCTCTTATATTTCTAGGTTCTTAAACCACATAGTATGGTATTGTGCTATTTGACATTAATTAATTATTCTGACCTACCCATATTTCTAAATATAATGTAAGTCTTGTAAATCATTGTTATAGTTGCATCATATTAAGTTTAATTTTTAATTATAACGTGTATTTACATAATATATACAATATAAATTGTGACTGAATAAATGAAATGAACTAGACAAGTTATTTCCTCTTTATTTTATTGAACCTGTAAAATATATGCATGCCGTGGTTGAGCCTTACAATCCGGTGTTTGAACATGTTAGACGAGCTCATGTTGCGCGGAATAATATCATACTTCTTATTTGGGTCCTTTCAGTATGAAATCGGCGACGCGCTCTCCAATGGCTATCGCGGCGGCGGCGGTGTTGCCGCGAGGCAGCTCCGGCAGCACGCTCAGGTCGGCTACGCGCAGGCGCGTCACCCCGCGCACGCGCAGCTGCTCGTCCACCACCGCCCCCAGCCGCGCGGTGCCCACCGCGTGGAATACCGAGTACGTCAAGTGCCTGATGTAGCAAGTCCAGTACCCCTCACGGTCTGCCGAATACTCAGGACAGCCTGGCAGCTTCAAGTGCAGGATAGACGCGTTGTACGCCACGTACTCCGGCGTTTCTACCAGATGCTCCAGGATCGTAATGCTGCGCAGGATCTCTTCGACGTCCCTCTCGTCCGATAAAAAATTCGGGAAAATAGCAGGATAGTTTAAAGGATCAGTACTGGCCAGACGGATAGTACCGCGAGAGTATGGTCGAAGCACGACGGGTGTGGCCACAATTATGGCCTGGTTCGTATTTACGGCGCTAAGCTGTAGGATAATATCCATGTTAAAACCTGTCGTATTTTGAACTACGCCCTCGAAGCCAGGTATCATATTTTGCCCTATGAATGAATGGACCATTTGAAGTGAAGGAAGCTCGCAGTCAGAGGTATTTTTGATCAGTTTGCGCTGGTCAACGTCGTAGCAGCGAGAGTTGAGTAACAAAGTGATGTCGGTAACTCCGTTGGACGCAAACGGTCCCGTGCGCGATGCACACCACTGTAATAAATCGTCTATACTGTCTCGAGCTCTGAAAGGATTTATTCCAGCCGCATCGAGTCCCCGAGAAACAGGGATGTATATCACAGGCAACACTTGATCGCTGAGGTTATCGCCTACGGGTAGATCAGCACGCACAGGAATATCTAGAGTATTTAAATGAGCTGCCGGTCCTATACCGGAAAGCATCAAGATTTGAGCAGTCCCAATTGTTCCCGCTGAAAGAATTACTTCTTTGTTTGCGTATAGTCGAAGAATCCGCTTTTTCGACCCTTCCCTTGTCATAACCCTGATTCCTGTCGCGTTATTGTTGTCGTCAAAGATGACACCGGTACAATGCGTGTCCTTCGCGACCTTCAACACTCTCTTGACGTCGTCGCGAGCCAAGTAACCGCGCACCGTGCTCATGCGCTCGCCTTCGTACACGTACCCAATAACTTGCGTCACTCCGATTTCCGACTCAGCGTTAACATCGGGATTAAAAGAAATATTAAGAGCCTGAAAACCTTGTACTATTCTGGAATGCCAAGAGTTTCCGGAGTCACCGAAGAATTCTATTTTCATAGTTCCATTGGTGTTGTGATAGGGTATAGAAGTGGCTGGTAACTTATCCAAGTCTTGCAAGCCTTCGTACTTAAGGAAATAGGGCTTGAGATCTTGCCAGGACCAACCTTTGATGCCAAGATCATCGTAGTCGCGTCGATTGCCTCGCGTGTACATCATGTAATTGATACTAGTCGAACCGCCGAGGCACTTGCCGCGGCTGAAGCGGCACTGTTGCTGCTGCGACGATAGGCACGAAACATTATTGGAAATAGTCGGGTACGCCCAATCTATGTCGGATCCCATCAGCACAGTAGCCAATCCAGGAATCTGTAAAGGAATTGAAAGATTGTTGATGATATGTAGTAAATAAATGTTATCTTACACATATCGACCTAGTCCCAAGGAGTACACTCAGTAAAACTTGTGTTATAAGTAGAGGAGGAAGGAGAACATTGGATTGTCGAGAACTACCTCATAAAAAAAAATCTCTTCTTTTCTTTTCCATACAGGCAATTATCATCTATCATTTTGTTTAGTTGTCAGCATCACAGGCCGTTGACCGTTTTGCACGTGCAAAAGTAACTATTTTGATGTGATTCCGAGAGATATAAGCAAGGCGAAAGGCATAAGTTTCTTTATTTATATTTAGTTACGTGTTTTCGAAAGCTAATACTGACGTATTAATTGAGGTAAAATATTAGTTAATTATGTACACATAATTAGGGAACAAGGATGATGAGCATCTATTCTGCTCGTATGGCGAGACCAAAGGTTATTATGGAGTCGGATTTCTTATAAAGAAGAAGTATAAATTAAACATTAAGAGCTTTATCGCTTTAACAGAAAGAATATGTATTTTAAACCTTAGTTCAGGTCTACGCGCCAACTGCAGAATCAACCGAACAACAAATAAACGAATTTTACAATCAACTCCAAATAGCACGTCGACAATGCCACAAACATCAAATTATACTGGGAGATTTCAACGCGCGCGTCGGACAACGTCTGGCTGGAGAAGAAAGAATCCTTGGTAATTACTTCTACGGGAAAAGAGACAATAGAGGCGAAATGCTTCTACAGTTTTGCTGAGAAAATAACCTGTTTATTCTAAATAGCCTCTTTAAAAAAAAAGAAAAACATGTGGACATGGTTATCCCCAAAAAAACGGAAAAGTCAAATAGACTACATATTGACTAATCATAAAGAAAATGACACTATTTTTGAAATATTAAATAGACTATCATTCCCGAGCGATCATCGATTTGTAAGAAGCACAATCATTATGGCAAAGCTAAGGAAAAGTAGAGCTAATTACAGAAATACAAAATCGAAATTAATTACACCGGAAGATAAACAAAATTTCCTTCAAACTTTAAGCAAAACAACGAACACTGCCAATTTAGACAAATGCGAAGATGTAGAGTCTTTTTACAACATTATCAAAAAGTGTATATTAGAGAGCCTTAACTGCACTCAAAATGAACCATCAATAAAACATAATATTATTACGGAAGATATCTTGACATTTTGCGTAATGAGAGAGTGAGACGCAATGCACATTGGACAAAGATCTTAGACTAGTGGAATATCACCCGAAAGGAAGAATTGAGTCACCGGGTGGCCCGGAGGCTCCGGGAAGTCCGATTTTTGCTCATAGCATGACCGGCTAGTCTCCGCTCCGAGCCCGCACCGGGCCACTACAGAGCTCCGGTGATGACGTAATGCTTTCCATAGAAAACGAAGCGCCGGAAGCTCCGGCCCGGCCCTGCCCCTGTGTAGCGTGAGGCAACCTTAAAGCAACTAATAGCAAGAAGACATGAACTAACAACCAAGAAAATACTGACAAAAGAGGAAAAGGAGGAGCGCAGTTACTTATATAAGCATATACATAGACTTATTAAGAAAAAAAATCAAGAATATAGAATAAAAATACTTGAAAACCACCTTATCTCAAATGGCAGCTTGAAAAAAGGTTACAAAGCGCTGGAAAATACCAAAAAATGGATTCCTTGCCTCAATGAAAACTCTACCAACAAAAAGACTTTCTCAAGATCAAAAATAATAGAGACTGCCACATCGTTTTATAAAAACCTCTACTCATCGCAAGATAACAACCAAGAGAAAAATGAACCCATCATCCATGACTCGACAACTTTAGACAGATTCTCTGATTCTGAATTTGATAGGCTAAAATATGACAAAAGTCATGGACCGGACGGTATTCCGAACGAGGCAATAAAAATAGGCAAGTTTCTGCTAGCCCCTCACTTAACAAACTTGTTTAACAAAATCCTAAATGATAAAAAAATACCCACCGACTGGGCAAAGTCAGATATAATATTGTTGTACCATAAGGGAGATCCAGCTAACATAAATAATTACAGACCTATCGGCTTGCAACCGAATATGTATAAATTATTTGCCTCTTGTCTCGAAGAACGCCTAGCAAAATACACTGAAAAACACCAACCACCAGAACAAGCTAGCTTTAGAAAAAGCTTTTCGACAACGGATCACATCCATGCGCTAGAGCAAATCATAGAGAAATATGAAGAACCTGCGGTATTTCCGGACCGATACGACCTTCAAACCTTCAAGAAAAGAGCGTACTCCCATCTTAAAGGCCGGCAACCTCTGGTGTTGCAGGTGTCCATGGGCGGCGGTAATCGCTTACCATCAGGTGATCTGTCGGCTCGTTTGCCTCCTCTACCATAAAAAAAAGAACACCAAAGTCCGCTCTACTTAGCTTTTATCGACTATACGAAAGCGTTCGATTCCATATCTCACAAAAGCATGTCGACAGCTTTATATGAATGTGGCGTACCGTGTGAGACTATAGAGCTTAGGAGTATAAAAGATATTTATAACAAAAGTGTAAAAATGGAAACTAAAGGCTCTGAAATCAAAATCTGCAGAGGAGTCAGGCAGGGAGATCCGCTCTCGCCTAGAATTTTCATTACTGTTCTTGAAAGTATTATGAAAAAACTTGACTGGAAACAGAGAGGTTTAAACATAAAAGGTGTTTGTCTGAGCAATTTGAGATTCGCCGACGATATCGTTCTCTTCTCAGAAACAGCAGTACAACTGGAAAAAATGGTTTGCGAACTTCTCAAAGTCAGCCAAGAAATAGGATTAGAGTTAAATGCCAAGAAGACTGAAATCATGACTAACTCTATAAAAATACCCATCAACGTCAACACTACTCAACTAGAATATGTACAAGATTACATTTATTTGGGTAAACAAATAGCCATCAAGTAATTGAAGTTATTATCACTGTATCGAACGCAGAGTAGCCCACCTGCGTAGACTGCAGACCAAGTTCAGGACATAACATGTGTACTATACACAAGTATACTGGGCCAATTGAGTTATAAAGCCTTGTTTAAAAGCATAAAGAAAGTTTAGGTTCAAAATAAAAAGTATATATTAGGTATGTACACATGATAAATATATATATATTTTAACACGCTACGGAACCCTAAAAAAATCTGAAACCCCGTCAAAAACATTTCATGTAAAATGTTTCCAAGACTAAACTATAAGGCTCGCACTGTCAAAATGTTATCAGATCTCTTATAGAGCCCAGCTTTTAACTCTACAAAGCCCTAACTTCACAAACTCTACACCTTAGTCAAAATATGTGGCTTGGCCGTTTCTTGAGAAAGACTTGTCGGAGATCTAAATACTAGTAATAAAATAACGTTCTAATAAATTATTACAATTCAATGACCATACAAATAAACACAAACAAACCTGATTTCATACAATACACGATTGTATCTATTTTATTAATGTGATTTTACTCCCTGTTGTAAAATATTATTTTTCACAATCCAGCCACGTATTCGCGTCTAACGACAATCCCAAAGTAAACAAATAGTAAATAAAGACGCGATCTCAATTTTAAACTTATTATATTACGTTTTGATCAGTATAAAACAAGCTTTCAAATCGTAGCAAACTTTTTGTATTAAAAGCTTTGTATCATATTTTATCAGTCAAAACTTTTGTGACAAAACTTCAGACCTAACTAAGTAGGCTAGACGACAATAATCTGAAGACGTCTAGTATAGTCAAGTTAAGAAAAAGTATGGAAGTAAGTCGTGTAGTCGTGCTTTTTTTGGATTTGTTAGATGGCGCAACTAGATTGTTTCCCCCGAGTTGCACCGTTTCTATTATGTACGGAAGACCGTTAAATTTTAGGTATAAACTATAAAGTGCCGTAATTTTGGAGTAAATTAAAAGCTATTAGGTTCAAGCTAAGTAGTGTATAGAGAACACCTTGGTGCATAGTATATCTTAATTAAATAGATGTGCAATGTATGATACCCTAAAAAAATTTTTTTTTTCGATTGCGGCTCGAGGATAAGTCAGTCGGTTGGTGCAATCTCAAGTTAAGCTTTTTAAAGCATTATAAACATTCAGTTAACTTTGCACGCCTGGGCAAATTATGGAACATGTATTTTTAATTATTTTGTACATTGTGCTTCGGGGGAAATTAAGAGAGACGTGAAAATTTTAAAAACGGTACTTATCTAAAGACACTACATTTGCACTAAATAAAAAATAGATTTTTTTTACCGGAAGTTTGTCAAAAAGTAAATAGAATTAATCGCAACGAACTGCAAGCGAAGGTGGTTGGCAGCACGCGGCGCGGGGCGCGCGGGGCGGGGAGATAGCGCAGCGCGCAGCTAGGGTTTGCAATATCCGACAATTTTTCGGATCCGGATACATAGAAATAGGATATCAAGAACGACTGTCAAACTTCAAAAGTGCGACCAAAAATGAAATGCAAGTTTGTGCGTAAATTGTCTATGTGAGATCAAAAATAGTGATGTCATGTTACAACATATTAATAATCTATCGGTGTTTGACTGCTTTATCGACTACTTATTCAAATGTGTTTGATTGTATAAAAAAATATTATACGAGTAGGTATGAAGTCGCTTCCCTTATGGTCATATAGGGCCCAAAAGGTGCCTTTGATGAAACCAGCATCATATTTTAGTATGTTGTTAAGCATGTTATTCTGACTAAAAAACCATCGGGAGACAGTTTCTAACGTGGTTAAGTCACCAGTTATGACGTCATCAAAATGGCCGGTGCCGTGTTCAGAATATTGCGTATACCACAGCAAGTATATCACATGTAAGCTTGTGTGGGGTGTCATAAAAAGCAAAATTAAATGCGCTACAATATCGTTTATACATTTAACCTTGTAAATACCATAATTTGTGAGAAATTTTAAGTTTTATTTAAATTTTCCCGAAAAAAAATCCGTTCTTTGTTTTCATCAACTTTACTAGTAACTTTACAGGAAGACATTGTATCAAGATATTAATGCTACATTAATAAGCTATAAAATTCCATTAAACTTTTGAAAATCGGTTTATAAACAAGCAAATTACACTATTTTTGTTCCATACTGGATGACACCACCAAGAGTCGGATGGCTGTTTCAATACAATTTGCAAGGCAAATGATGTTTAAGTAAAGGTAACTTGCTGAACGATATTTATAGTAAAGTAATATTTTCGATAAAAGTATTATTATCAAAATTAAGAATACTGAGATCGTTTTATTGTAGTTTACTCCGGATCTAGCTAGTTAAAGTTACACACTAATTAAACAAAAATATTTATTTTTTTACGTATTATTTTGTCCCAGAGCATGCACCTTCGCATGCGCAAAACATAGTGTATTTAAATCCGTGTTTTACTCACCCACACCCTGTACAGCGTTCTTTGCACTTGCAAGACAATAGCTCCTTGCAGAGGTGTACGCTGGTCCATCATTTTTCTTTCGCCAAGCCTAGTAGCAAGAATCTAGCATTTGTGGGTCGCTATTCAGGTAAATTGGTCCCAATGTGGGTCTGTTAAGCCCTTTTTATATGCTGTAGGAGAGCATCCTGTTGAAGGAATATACTCGATCGCTCTGGTTTTTCCTAAACAAGATCCTCCTCGCAGTATTTACATTACCTATTTGTGTCCCTACTGGGAAGTTATATGTAGGGTTTGCAATTAGAATATTGTGATATTCTAATTATTCGAATATCCACCAAAATAAATATCCGAATAAACTGATTTAGATAACACAGAAATAACGTTTTTAACTATGTTTTAATACAATGATATCACCCCAACTAATTTTAAATGATTACTTGATTACTATAATAGCTAACATAATGTTATCTCTAAAACCGTACTTAATAAGGAGGGTATATATCTGGATTAGCTGGTGCATAGTTGGAAATACATCCAATGCCTCACCTCGTGTTCATTCGTCATGAAATACTAACTATGAAGTGACCCAAAAAGAATCTTGGCCTTTGACACAAGAACAACGTCACTCTGCTCTATTCTGCACCACTCCACGCTAGTTGGATACTCCGAGGGCGTTTTAGGGCTACATCGCTCCTGCGGTATATCTTATCACAGCCCGATTCTCTCCCGTCCACTCCAAGTGACCTGCGAAGTCGTGCGGCTATAATCTCGCTAATTATATTGGGTGCCGCAACTAGCTACTCTAGCTCCCTATTTTTCCTACGCTTTCATCTTCTCTATCTTCATCTCTGATAGGTCCCAGAATATTCCGCCAGAATTTCGTCTTCTTCACTAAGAACTTGTTCTTTTTTTTCTGATTCAGAGTCCAAGTGTAATACTTACCGATGTCATTCATCAAAATCTAATTATTGTCTTATAGACTTGAATCATGGACAGTCTACTGATCAGCTTGGACACTAGAACTCGGCGAAGCGCTGCTGAGCATCTTAGGGCATTTTGGATTCGAACATCTATCTCCTCTTCCCGATTACTTTAGGTAGGTCTTTTCTTTTCGATCTGCGGTGGCAGCATGGTTCTATTTTTATCACTTGTCACTATGCCCTTCATGACAAATGATAAAGAGCCGACCATCTTAGCCCTATTCATTTGGAGATATTCTAGTGGTTGATTATCAGACCAATTTTCTCTCCTTCCTACTCTACTATCCTAGCCTTGGCCTTCAGGTTGCTTTTGTTTTGAGCCTATAGCCCCAAGTCATCAGGATATCCAATGATCTAATGTTTGCATTAAGCAACATTCGCATTCATTGTATAAAGTTACTGCGTGACATGATGTACCTATCAAAATTGATGTGCTGTTAGTATTTGAATTGATTAAATATATGAAAAAACTATATTTAAATGACAAAATGGTATGAAATTATTCATAAATTTCATTAGAAAATTGTTCCGGTTATAGGTCAATAACCATATTTAACGGATCCGTATATCCGGATCTTATGACCCGATATCCGGATATCCGGATCTCAAACCCTACGCGCAGCGATTGTTCCGAGACAGCTTGTTTGACACTTTTGACGGGCAACGAGCACAAATCTTTCTTCTGGCATTAAAACGGAACTATTTTTTTAAACAATCATTGAGTGAACTAAGTAGTCTAACGTTTTCGTAAGTATATGGAAAAACGCGATTTTTCGAATTTAACAAACATTGAGCGTACCTGTATTTAATTTGTTGACTGTCTGTCTGCATACTCAGAAAACCTACTATTTTTGCAGTACATGCCACTACTCGTGCCTCAAGAGCCGTGCTTCGTCGGTGCATCTACGCGCGTTCCTTCTCTTGCCACTAATCACGCGCTTGTCGCTTCTGTGTATTTATTGCTCTACGTTTTTGGTACTTGATTACAAAACTGCATGTTCCGTATAAAAATGCCAATTTTTTATGGGGTGCGAATGTAAACAAAATCAAATGAATATGATTGCATCAATTTCCAATAGTATTAAAATTTCCCCCGAAGTAGAACGACAGTAAAACATGAAAAACTACTTTCCGGGTGTCGCACCATGGTGCGAATTTGACATTGGATTTAGATATTTTTTCTAATTATTTACTCAATTTGCACCGAGTACATTACTTTCCCCAGACCCGCAATGGCCAAAATAGATTTTTTTTAATGTTGTTTTTTTTTTAACCTGTTCCGTAGCTTAAATTAACATAAATAACACGTGCGAATTTAGATATAAGTGTTGTAAAACGTACGCCAAATTACACCGAGTACACCTTTTTTCTCTTCTTAGTTATAACCATTACATTATTTTCAGCCGATTTCACCCCTTTCCGGGGGGGTGAATTTAGTAACGATTGTATAAAGTTCGATTTTTAGCCCATACAAAACAATCCGTAGTGATTTTATTAGTCCTTAGAATTAGTTCCTGACTTTAGTGAAATTTGAGTTAATTTGACCGTACTAGTCTTCCTCTAACCTCGGTAAAGTGACTGGGGTCGCCTCCGACATCCACGAGCAATATATCGGCGTCGCCGAGCGCAAGCCGCGCCGCCGCCCGCACCCACCACTAAGTAGTTGAATGTGGAATTGTCTAGAAACGTCTCGTCTCAAGGCATCTGGGCGGCTACCGGGAAAATCGAAATTCGTCAATTGCGGGCATTTTTCTCTGTCTGTGTTACGTGTTAGTGAGAGTAAAAGAGAAAGATCCCCGCAATTTGCGAATTTCGGTTTTCGCGGTAGGCCCCCTGACCTTGGTAAAGAGGCTTGGGTCGCCTCCGTATAATGCACATCGGCGCCGCCGAGTACGAGCCGCGCAACTACTGGCGCGCTGCCTCCGCCTTAACTGCCGCCTCCGACTCTTCATTAATTAATCCAAGTCAAAGCTGAAACTGTCTTTAAAATGTCTCGTTTCTGAACCTGACCTTAGTAAGGAAGTTTGGGTCGCCTCCGGCGTCCACAAGCAACACATCAGCACCGGCGAGCGCGAGCCGCGCCGCCGCCGGCGCGCCGCCGCCGCCCGCACCCACCACTATGTAGTCGAATGTGGAATTGTCTGTAAATATTTTTTTCAGGTCAGTAAAATTTTGAGAAGAGCAGCCAACCTCATTAGAAATGGTCAGTTTTAGGAATTTCAAGGAGCATTTAGCTCTAATAAACATTGAACTATTATTACTACGTACAGAAGTGACACAAAGAACCAGTGTTTTGCGCTCCCATAGACCAACCTTCAGTCTCACGACTTCGTCATACACATTACTTATGGAAGGTGGAGGAAGGAAAGAAATCTCCATGTACCAAAAAGTGTCATCAAAAAACCTTAAATAGGTGGCGCTACAATACCAAGAATACTTGAACAAAAAAATCAAATCATAGACAGCGCACTTCACTCCGTCAATAACGCCTAGGTTCTTAGCTACTCTAGCGCTACTCTGGAGAGATTTGGAACTATTATTTATAGCCGTCAGCTGGACACTTTTGCAACAGTTCTACCATAAGAGATGTCACTCTTCTTAATTCCACACTCCATAACATTACTTAGCAATGGTTGTTGCTGTATTGACACTTGTCACTTAAAAAATATAGTTTGTTTTGTTATAACGTGCATGCATTTTATTAATTATTTAACATGCGTAGGGATTGCAATCCAGTCCGGCGGATCCGGTAATCCGGCCGGATCCGGCACTTTTCAGGAGCTGCCGGATCCGGTAAAAATCACCGGATCCGGACCGGATCCATTTCGTGATACGCACTTAATATACACGCGATTACATAAAAATTGACCAGGTTCGATTCCCGGTTATGTATGAGAGATTAAAAAAAGATTGAATGTCATTATTATTAAATTAAAAGGAGGTGATGTGATGATGGAAACAGGAGGTGGCCATGGGAACTCTGTGATAAAACAACGCAAACTAATTGTGTTTGGGTATGTCAGAATTGACTCGAAAAGTATTAGTTTCCTGTGTAAAGAAAAGTACAGTCAGCGATAAGATCTTGTACCAAAAATGTATTTTTTGCCAAAAACTTATTCCTTAATTGAACTCTAGTCAAACGTCTATCTTCTAAGAAACGCAGTTTCTTACTTTTACCCATTAGCTGCCCTCAGCAAAAACATCAGACACGCAGTAGGCGGTTAAGCTAATAGCTTAAGACAACTAGACAGCATTTAATTTTATTTTATATAAATAGTCTGCATATTACCTTCAAGCTTAGTGCTATTAGTTTTATCTTCATCGCAGTAATTTTTTTCCGCTTCCAGCTGTGACACACCGAGCAACATCAAGAGTACGAGCCATGCCAGCGGCTGCGGCATTGTGCGTCTGAAAATTGTCAGTTAATAGTTTAGTAATTACCAAGCTACTACTAGGTATAGGAAATTTCATATGCAGGGCAGGCATGAGTTTAAATAAAGTTTCTATAAATTGTGATATCGACATATATAATGATAGCATAGCAGTAATAAAAAATAAATTAATTAGACACTTCATGGGTGACAATAATTCTGGCGCAGGACAAGGCTCGGTGCATTGTTGAATATGTACTCACAGGATTTAACTACTTTTTCTTTTTTTAATTTATTTTTTGTAAAAATGAATCATATATATATATATATATATATAGATCTGTTCTTATGCTGTAGGAACTGTATGTGTAAATTAAGATGGGCAAAAACTTTTTATAATTTATTGTATTTTTATAAGTGAGAACCTGTAATTGGCTCTGTAATTCTATTGGAAGTTCTAGATATATATAGCGCTGTTGGTTTTCCATATACTAAAATAAAATAAAAAATAAAATTAAATTAAATATTATTGGACAAACTGAAATAAATTTCATATACTAAGACATCGCGCTGGATCGGGACAGGTGGCGTTCTCTCGTTTCGGAGGCCAAGATTCTTTTTGGATCGCTGAGCCAAAGCAGTTAGTTATACTAAGACAAAGTAACCATAACCAAGGCCTCCAGTGCCCCAGGCTGGAATCGAACCAGCGTCCTCTGCTATCGCGGCAGGTGCAGGTGCCTGAGCCACTCGGCCACCGGGGTCACGGCGGCATGGTCGAATTTTTCCAAGTATATGCATTTCTTACTGAAGGCGTATAATAAGCCGGCACTGGAGTCTTGGTCACTTTTTCTTAGTAGGTAATAGTATATGACATTTATTTCAGTTTATAATTTATATAGTAGTGTATCTACTTGAAATAAAAACAAATAAAAATATTTTCTGAAAATAATTTAATTTGTTCTAATACTTCTAATAGTATTATTGGATAATCTTGCACACATCGACCAAGTCTCATAGTAAACCCAATAAGGTTGCGGTAGGTTAAGAAAAAATGACATGTAAAATGTTGAATTTTACCAATAAATTTCTGATTCTGATTCTGATTCTGATTCTGTGGCTACTAGACGAGGATATAGATACATATAATTATAATAGATTAATATTATAGGACATTATTACACAAATTGACTAAGTCCCACAGTAAGCTCAATAAGGCTTGTGTTGAGGGTACTTAGACAACGATATATATAATATATAAATATCTATAAATACTTAGATACATAGAAAACACCCATGACTCAGGAACAAATATCCATGCTCATCACACAAATACATGCCCTTACCAGGATTTGAACCCGGGACCATCAGCTTCGTAGGCAGGGTCACTACCCACTAGGCCAAACCGGCCAAATAGATATGTAGATACAAATAAATACTTGAATACATAGAAACATCCACAACTCACGAACAAACGTATGTGATTAGATTAACAAACAATAGTACATTGTGCAACGAGGGAGGTAAGTGAAATATTGTACGATAGTCTATTATCTATATCTTCGAACAAGTGTGATGAAAATAAATGTCCTTACCAAGATGTGAACCCGGAACCTCCTGCTTGTCAGGCAGGGTCACTACCGACTAGGCTAGAAATCCGTTAGTATTATTAAAGAAAATAATAATCTTTTCAACACACTTACTCGAAAAAGATCTTATTCCACGCAGATATACTGAAGAATAAATGCCTATATTGTCTCCGCGGGAGTTATGGATTGTGAAAAAAAAGTTATTAACTCACGAGTGAGTTAAGGTTTTTTTTTTTAATTGTCACTAATTTATACGAACAAGTAGATATCAATGAGTTTTACTTTTAAAATTCTGACGCAATATTTTTTGTGTATGTTAATAAATATTTAATTTGTTTAATTTAATAGCCGTTTAAAAAATACACAGTTATAATGCAGGTTCGAATATAGAAACCACCACGGCAGAGTTCGAGACGTTTATTGTTAAGAAAATCGCACCACAGTAAATATTACAGGAACAGTATGATAAGCGTTAGCTAAAACTAAGAAATTACAAAACTAAAAGAAATGAAATGAATGTATCACAGTAAATGTTATCAAAACAGTACGGCAAGCTAGTACTAAAAGTAAGAAATAACAACGTTTAAGAAAACTAAAAGCTTACAATGAAAAATAATAGTTCAGAGCAAGCGAAACTAAAATAATGCTAAGCGTTTAGAAAATCAAACATATGCAAAACAAGTCAACAGAGTTTACGTTAAGATTTTAACTTTAACAAATAAGCGGCAAACTAGAACTTAGCGTATGAAACTATTTAAAGGCACAACATAACAAAAGAGACTAACTAAATCTTACAACTTACGGTTTACTTAACCTAACAAGCATACGAAACGTAGTGCAATGCCAAAAAGATATCCCGTGCTACGGAAGTATCGATTAGCGCAACTACTCCTAAGTACAACGTGTACGTCCTAGCAGTTAGATAAGTACGTCGCGGCTGACCGGCACTGTACCGTGCTACGGAAGCAACACCGGGCGGTCGCGATGCTTTGCTCGTCAAGTCAGCTACTCCGTCCCATGTCAATGTGATCGGATCGCTGCGCGAGACAAACTGCGCGAGCCGGGGCCGCGCTGTGCCTTATAAAGGCCAGGCGCGGGCGACCGTGCGGGCTGCGCGCGCGCGGGGCAAGGCGGGTTCCTACGATACCGGCCGCATCAAGTATAACACGTATGACTAATATTATTACACCGCGCGGTGGTTTCTTTTACGTTGCATTATACAGTTTTTAATCGTGGCAAAATGAAGGATGAGTCTGTGCCTTCAATGCCTAACTGTCAAAAAATGACAATATGGCGGACGAATGTTTGAAATGACACCGTATTAAAATCATTTCACTTAAAATTTAGTTTTTTCTTCGCAATTGCGATGAAAAACATTGTGTGTATCTCCAGGGGTAATAATATTGCAAGCTCGGGTCTTTAACACCCTCGTTCCGATATTTCACTTACCCCCCTCGTTGCACAATGTATAGTCAAAAGATTTAATTTGAGACCCATTTGGTACCTCGTCACAGTAACAATAGTATGAGGTCTCTTATCTAGCGACTTTCATGTTGTTTGTCACTGTGGTAAGGTACGACATGGGTCACAAACACAAATTAAATCTTTTGTCTGTACTATTAATAGTCTTTACAAAACAGTACACAATATATTTTTCATCACACTTGCTAGAAAAATATATTATTTCATGCAGGTCTACTGAAGGACAAAGGCCTATATTGTTCCCGCGGGAGTTATCGAGTGTGAAAAACATGTTATAACTCCCTAGGGAGTTATAATATTTTTATTGAATGATGTCACCTATTCACAAACCAAGTAGCATAAATAAGTTTTACTTTTAAAATACTGACGTTTATAATTTAATACTTTTGTTTATGTTTAAAATTATTTAATTTGATTAATTTAATTGTGGCTGAATGCCGAATAAGTCTGTGCCTTCGATGCTTAGGCTGTCATAAAATTACAAAATGGCGGACGAATGTTTGATATGTCATTTAAGAATTATTTTGGTTAAAATTTAGTTTTTTCTTTGCAAGTGAGATGAAAAACATTGTGTATAACTCCGGGGGTAAGAATATTGCAAACTTGGGTATTTAATTCCCAATCCACCAATTACCTCTCGTATCCAAAGTTTCACTTACCCCCCTCGTTGCACAATGTACTATTTTGTTTTTATCAGCGGTACTCTTGTCTACTTGAAGGTAAGATTAAGATAAAAGACATTTATTCATGACAGTCACACGCCTACGCCAAAGCTTGGGATTAGTTGTCAAGCGGACCCCAGGCTCCCATGAGCCGTGGCAAAATGCCGGGACAACGCGAGGAAGAAGAGTCACAAACATGTACGAACATGTACAGACAACAAAAGCAGAGAACCAGAACATTAAGTGCGTATCACGAAATGGACCCAACTCAGCATAATGCTAGCTATTCAACCAGCGCTGGTCTGCCGTAGGGCCAATTCAGTGATGCCACGACACATAATAATAATGACATAATTATGTTATAATTTTACATACATTTTCTCTTGAAATTCGATTACGTACCAAAAACAGTAGTGTCTTCTAATAAACTAGCTCGATGGCCCCAAGTAGACGCCAAATATCAAATGATAAAGCAGAATTAGCAGCACCATTTTTATACCTTCGAACGCCGGGTCATAGTTCATTCGAGCTCCCAGATCACTTACAATATGATACACGCATGACAACTCGCTCTTATCACTTTCATAAGACATTAACAAAACCTTACTTTGTTTATTATGGAAGCATGATGTCTATGCTTTCGTATGTCCGACAGGTCGCGTGTCTCAACAGATTCTTCAGAAATTTGTGAGCAGATTCGACAGTAATGTGGATATTTTTGTCGATGCAGTATTTGGATTATTTCTCACAGAATCTACAGCTCATAGAGCCAAAAGTTCGGCTTATAGTGACTCTACCATAGTAAAACTGTCCCTAGCTGAAATTATATTTTAATTATGTGCGTTTATTTGTCTCTGTGTGTGTTTTGGTCATGACGTAAGCCCAAATAAATGAAAAAATTGGTCGACGTGAAATTTACTCGGTACCTGAACGTCCTGAACTCCACCAAATTTGGGGATATAATATATATTATATCCCTATACACATAATTATATAAATAGCTTACTACTTTACTATATTTGATATCGTCTATTAGGTAACGGGATGGTACCCACCTAGAGCTCGTTTACGTTTACCCATTATAAACAGAATTATTTTAGGCCTCTGAATTAGAAAATATTCTAGTATATTGTTCTTGCAGTCATTTTAGATCATTTAACAACCGTTTGTTCGACAATTCGGGGCTCGTCAATGAATTAGACGGTTCACAGTAGATATAAGTATAGTCAGCTTCCACAAAATTGTATATATAACAGAATTTGGTAAGTATGTTAAAATGTTAAGTACAAGGCAGCGCTTGATCGTGCCGTAGATGGGTTCGTAATGATATGCAAAAAGTCATATGTGCTCCTCCCGCGCGTCCGTCCCCTCTCTCGTCCAGCAGCTAGGTAAGGGTGAGTGTAGACATCGCTCCCCGCGGTTTTCATTGACTTTTGGCGAGTTTTGAGTCGTTACTCCTTTATTTGAACTACAGATAGGATTATAACACAAACGGCTATGGGTTCTTTAATTTTGTATCTCCATTTTTGTCTACCGGATTTCGAAAGAAATTAATACTTATTTTTTTATAATTTTTATAAACATTGTCTAAACAAACACTATTTTCGTAACTAGATTGCTATGAAGGATCTTACATATATGAGATCTACATATTTGGGTTCGAATTTGACGTCTCTAAAAACTTTTGTCAGAGAGTTAAATTTTAAATTATTTAATAAAAAAGTTGTGGCCAGAAAACCAGTTTTTTGGCCTAAAATTCTTCAACTTTGATGCCAAATATCTCGAAGATAATGTACTTTGAAGTAAATATGGGATACTATATTGCTTACAGCCGTTGCTGTTAATATTATTATCTACTAAAAACATTAGAAAACTAAGGTATTCAGATCGAAGGTCATTGGCGTTAGGGACCCCCTTAAAGCTTTATCATTTCTATGTTGCTATACAAAATATGGTACTATATGGCACCGTTAGCGTATAATGGGTGTATGTTATTTATGGCGTAAGTAAAATGATAATATAGACTGATTAATTGATTATTAATAGATTTTTTTTCTAAATTGGTACTATTGTAGCCTTTAACCATACAGCAAGATTGATTATTATTGTAATAATGTTTCTTTCCGCCATTGCTCTACGCGACAACATTTCTATCTTCACTCCTTATCAAAACTCGGGGCACATTCTAGGGATTTGATATAGATGAAAAAGGTGTTGATATATAAAAAATAAATGTTATGAAATAATTCAATTATTTAATGAACATTTATAGTAAATTACATATGTAAAATGTGTCCTGTAAAATTTTCTTTTACCAATAAAGATCTGTATTCTGTATTCTGTAATAATACATGTTCTTATAGAAAATTCTCGATTACTATAAAAAGGTTCGGCATCACACCTGATATCGAGCCTTAAGATAATAAATGTATGCGGATTTCATTTCAAACAAAATAACAATTTACTGTCCAAATCTTACAATAATAAAATTAAAACAAAATTATGCGCAAAACTTCTGGGTTTCAAAACACAAGAAGACACTCCCATACAGGGATCGGAAACCGGTATTTTTTGTATGGGAACGAAACCGGTATTTTTTCGTTCTTTGTTAATTATTTCATTTCTAATTGGGCAATCTAATAATACGAAGTTGTTATCTAAAAACACAACCGAGTCCTATATTTGGAGTATATAATAAACCGAAATATATGTTTATTTCAAAGTTTTTCCAAAAACCCGGTTCCGATCCCTGCTCCCATATTCTTGTCTGAACACTTGACGCCAAAAGCCTCGCGCTACGCTACTTGGCTGGGGACCTGACTAGATCGAAACAGTACAAGTTCCGTTGGAACTCTTTTGGCAAGGTGCGTGCGGAAACACGAACAAACTCCAATCATATTGAACAGAAGCGAAGAGCAGATTCACCATCTCCTACAGAAAGACTGACTAGAGATAAGTAATGTGAAAACTCTAATATTATGTACTTGTTTTTTTTTTTTTTTTTTCTTTTATTCAGAAACAAACAGTCATTCAATAACATTGAACAGTAGATTAAGCAGCAGTAAATTGACCTATAGTTTCTTTAATTTACATATCAAAATACGAAGCTAATGCACTTTTTGAATACAAAAAAATCGTATATAAATGCAAACAATTTTTTACAATACTTTAAACAAATATCCACAGCTTGCCTATATACAGTACAAGTTGACTAACACCTAATTTTATAGACTTTGTCGTAATAACATTACGTTTGAAAATAAGAAGATAGACATAGAAGATAGAGATGTACATAGCATCTATCTATTTTATGAATATCTTTTACAATCTACAAATTCTAAATGAACTTGTAAAATATGCTTTCCCAAATATCCCCCATCATAAAAATACACACTTAACTAATTTCACATTTTTACTATCTTTTTACACACAACACATACACATACTCACATCTAATACTAACATAGGATACAAATATTTTACAATTCGTGCTAATATCTATGGTGCTAATATTGTTAATCACTATACAATGAACCGCCGGTGTATCTGGAATCAATGTTAGCACAATTCAAAAAGCTCGCGACGCGCTACCGTCCAGGTCATTATGGATAGCATACTTCAACGAGGTACGAAATACGAGATAGACAACTTGGAGATAGCGCGCCCTTTAGAATGTTATATGGAAAAGCTAAAAAAACACCTTAAAGTTAAAATTAATGACTTTACAATGATATCTCAAAATATCAGAAGTATATACTCCAATTTTGATGATTTTATGCCTACATTATCTACCCTTTCTTTCAATATTCACGTTATAATTCTGTCCGAATGCAGACTTAGCAAACAAACCTTTACCTCAACTCTTCAACTATAACTCGTATCATACTGAGTGTCAATTAAACCAAAATGATGGGTTAGTTATTTAAGTGAAAAAAAAACAAAAAAGAGTAAAATAAATAACTCTGTCACAATCATCATGTTTACAGCTAGACATCTTAAATAATATTGTGTTAGGCATATATAGATCTCCGTCTTATCAAATACGGAAAGTTTTATAAACTCACTTGGTGCTCACGTGCCACACACTTGGTAGTATGGATTCTAGTAATAAGAGTATATAATTGCAGGTGATATCAACATTAATATTGCGCTGAAGCCTATGGAACCTTCAACCGAACGTAAAAATAAAACCCATTATCTAAATACATTATCATCATATGGCATTTTATCAGGTCACACAATACCCACCAGGGAGAAAAATTGTCCGTAACACTTTATGTTATGTTACATTAAAATAAAAGAAAACTAGCAGCCTCAATAGCCATACTTAACACGTCCATGATCAGTTATTACATCTTACTACATTTTTATCTATTTCAAAATTAAAAATCATTTCTTCTCCAAATAAGACAAAACCTGTTATAAATTTTGAACAAGCAATAGAAAGTCGTGTAAAAACAATATCTGAGTGTATTTTTACTTGTCTATTTTTCTTACAAAAATGCAAGTTGAGTTGGTGTATAATTGTCTTAAGTTGAAAAGTTTTTGACTTTCTTGTATAGAAAAAAATTTATACTCATTTTATTGACAAATTTAAATAATGCCTTAAAAAAATTGCCAAAAATTACACTAAAAGTTTACAATTTCTAAAAGATTAATTTTGATACCCGCACTAGGCACGCCTGTATCGCGGGAACCAATAACTGTAGATAGAGTCTGTTCGGAAAGTGAAGAGTCGTAGAATGTATTGGGTCCCATACATTCCACGACTCTTCTCTTTACGCACAGACTCTACGCAGTTGTAACAAAGAGTGTATAACCGGTTGACAATTTTATTTAAATGTTAGGTTAGCTAGGACTAAAATTCTAAAACTACACAGATTTATAAATTATCGGAAACTAGACTAGATTTTTTTTTTAATTTTAGTAGTTTCTAAATTGTACAATTTTCTCTGCCTCGTCATAGGTTAAACTGGCTAGCCATTTCTGAACAAGTACTTTAGCGTCAAAAACGGATTTATCTTTGATATCAGTCTTATGGCGAAATTGTAAATATATCTTGATATGTATTTATTTATTTATTTATTTAATCTTTATTGCACAATACATGACGGTACAAATGGCGGACTTAATGCCTTAAGGCATTCTCTACCAGTCAACCAATCCTATCCAAAATCCAAAAAAGATATATTATGTAAGGCTCGAAACGTTTAGCAAAACGAATGCAATATAAAGATTTATTTTGGGATCTTGCCCCATCCATCCTAACGCATCGTCTTATCTGCCTCATACATCGCTGGTTCTCTTTGGTGTTCAGTTGGTAACGTAAAGATATGTTCCGAGCGTTCAGTAATAAGTATCTTGTAATGCATTTCTACCCACTGTGAATTTAATAACATGTTTTTTGTGTACACTGTATGCTTAGACTTAGTTTTAACATGTGAATTTTCTCATGTAAGTGAATTATGTAATTCTTTATGAGAATAAAGTTCTTTAAACCTAAACCTAAACATGACGACCGGTTTGGCCTAGTGGGTAGTGACCCTGCCTACGAAGCTGATGGTCCCGGGTTCAAATCCTGGTAAGGGCATTTATTCGTGTGATGAGCATGGATATTTGTTCCTGAGTCATGGGTGTTTTCTATGTATTTATGTATTTATAAATATTTATATATTATATATATCGTTGTCTAAGTACCCTCAACACAAGCCTTATTGAGCTTACTGTGGGACTTAGTCAATTTATGTAATAATGTCCTATAATATTTATTTATTTATTTAAACCTATCTTTGTAGTTTTTGCAGATTGGTTTTGGCAGTACCTACATCCCCATATCTTTAATTAAATAAGCTAAGTGTGTTTTAACTAACGAGTTATATATTGTCAAGCGGGCTTTGTGAGGGATGCATGTTGTAATTTTACGTAGTGTACCGGCCAACGGTAACTAAGATCCCACGTATATGATCTTTTCAACTTAATTTGTTTAAATTTAGCCCAAGAAATTTTTCATGTTCGATAAAATCTATAGGTTGGTTGATTGTAAGTTTGGTGTGTGTTGGGATCATTTTATTTTTAGCTTTAAACGTTATACCATACCATAGTCTACCACAGCGTTGTCTACTATAGTCTAAGTTGGGTGTTTAATTTGTAGGTCATTATGTTCTTTTCATATTGGTGAGCGATGAGAATATTTGTATTGTATTATATATGACGTCTTTTTTGTATTGATTGTCAACAAATTACGTTAACACCAATAGTTAAAAAGATAAAGGACGTTTTGTGCTTGACGGACAAGATCTTCTATATTACGGCCGGATTTCAGAGACAAGTATCATTCGCGTATAATAAAGTTATATGCCCTGTCAGTCTAATTTTGGTGACATTGTTTACGTATATTGAGAAAAGCAGCGGGCCTAGGATTGATCCTTGAGGAATGCATCATAATACTAACGTCGGGTTGCTGCTGTTGTCACCTATTTTAACAAGTTGTGTCTTTCCGCATACCTTACGACAGTTTAGAGACAAACCTACATTTCATTTAAATCAGAATATACTTCAATTACAAATTAAATAACTTACTAAACGTACAACCTAAATCTAATATTATATTAAAACTTAGTACCTACGTTAGTACGACTATGACTTAACTTGTTAAAACACGTTTTCACTTAAAACAGGTTTTTACAGTAATATTTAGAAGACAATCAACCATAACCTTAAAAATCGTCATTGGCGCCGTTTTTTTGCATACGGTAACATATATAATTATAAAGTTTTACATACAAAACTTCTACTCGCTCCATTTTTGTTGTACCTACTCGTATAAAAAATTTAAGCAACAAACTAGTGCTTAAATAATTGTAGAAATACAGTATTACTTTGATGAACTACGTTATATTGTGATAAGGCTGTGAGAGTTAGTTTAAGAAATACAAAACTAAGGATTATGATGTCTGATGTGATGTGTGTGATAAAACTATCTTTATCTTTGTGATCAAAGTACAACTGTGGGTTTCATGTGGTGTATGTGGGTGTGGTTTTTGATTTAGAGGGGACACTTTTTTAGGCATCGAAAAGTATTTTGTCCCAAAATACTAGAAATCCAAGGTTTCCGCGTGGGGTTTTTGCGGAACGATAAGAACATTTGAGTGTCTCGTGACGTGTATGTTCCAGAATCCTGACCTCTGTGGCCCGAGATAAAGATTCATAAAACAAATTCTTATCAAGTTATCACTCTTGATGTATAAGTATTCACGTTTATAGGAAATGTATTACAGGTGTCATTTCAAATTTCATACAATTTTGGGAGATTATTATTTTAGGTTTTAAATTATATGGAGATGACACCTGTCACCCCACCAATCGAGTTTGAAAAATGTTAAAAGGGAATATCTTTTCAATTCATAGTAATTTTTAAGGTTCCGTATAGTCAACTAGGAACCCTTATAGTTTCGTGATCGTTAGTGCTAAAAAGCTGCAATTTGGCATGAATACATAAATCATGCATGACGACAGAACGGTAAAATAAAAACACCAAAAAAATTTTTTAGGGAACCTCCCATACCAAATGTTTTTTTTTTCGCTTTAACCCAATGGTGTGGAGTATCGTTGGATACCCTGGACGACTGAGGTAACGTTCGAGTACCCGACCGAAGCTGCACTACTGTCGCGTCGTTACTGGTGCGGCCTGGACTGTCAGTTTCCTTAATAAAATGTGGCGTTCGATTTGCTGATAGGTCCGTATGCGTGATATTGAATTAAGCATGGATCTTAAATCTACGGTATACTTATAAGCTACTAAATATTATATAATAAAATAAATAAATATTTGGGGACAATCTTCTCTCTCAATACCAAAAGATCGACCTAGCCCCAAACTAGCCAAGCTTGTAATATGGGTACTAGGCGACGATATACTCACAGAACAAGATAAATACATACTTATTAAGTAAGTAAGTAAATATTCTTTATTGTGCACCATACATTTAAAAATAGACAGGAAATGAAAAAACGCGTAAAAGTTAGGTAACAACAGGCGGTCTTATCGCTAAGAAGCGATCTCTTCCAGACAACCTTTCATACTTATTGTATGTATATCGGCACTACTGATTCAAAATATTAACCAAATACATAATTTTCTTGTTACCCAGAGATTGTCTGGAAGAGATCGCTTTTTAGTGTTAAGACCAGTGCAGAGTGGTGACACCTACCGGCGTAACTACATGTATATATATATCTTCAGTTACTAATCTCGAGGACGAGGCGCGAAGTATAATAACCAAATACATAATTTTCTTGTTACCCAGAGATTGTCTGGAAGAGATCGCTTTTTAGTGTTAAGACCGCGTGTTGTTACCTAGTCTTTAAGTTGTTTTTCATTTTCTTTGTGTTTTTAACTTTACCTATATGGTGCACGATAAAGAATATTTGCTTACTTTGCTTGACATGCACTGAAAGTAATATAAAACGAACGAAACGAACATGGCAACACCGCCGCAGTCGACCGCGGGAATGTTGTCCTTAGGCTAGTCGCCACGTGCACGACTGTCACGCCACCTAGCATTCGCAAATCTAGCGGAAAACGTCAAACCACTACGACCTACAAAACGTCCCCGAAACTCAAAAAATACTGAACAGATTTTCATACGATTTTTACCTATCGATAGAATGATTCTTGAGAAAGGTTCACGTGTATAATTTGTTAAGGTTTTTTATAAAATTGGTTGAAATATGACTATGTTTGCCAACGATGTCGGAAAAAACACGCTGTCTAGGAGCTTTAATCGAAAACGCTGCCTAATCCGTTAGGGCTATAACAACACAATGTATGGTAGATTTGTCCCTCTTTCATTGGTCTACAAAAAAATCCGCGATGGTGTATATCTATCTTTTAAGGAATACTTACTATACCCATTTGTAACATCTAGGAAAAGATCACCTAATATGAAGTATTTGCAAAGCTATTTACATGGATACAGTATTAATAATTATCAAGTTAAATACATTCCATCAAAAACATTTTCATGTAAAATGTTGCCATGTTGTTTTTAAATTTTTATTTTATTTATTTTTTTATTTTAATGTGAATAATTGGGGATGGGGTGGGAGGAGGTTACCTAAGAATAGTATAGTCAAGTTAAGGAAAAGTATGGAAGTAAGTTGTGTAGTCGTGCTTTTTTTGGATTCGTTAGATGGCGCAACTAGATTATTTCCCCCGAGTTGCACCGTTTCTATTATGTACGGAAGACCGTTAAATTTAAGGTATAAACTATAAAGTGCCGTAATTTTGGAGTAAATTAAAAGCTATTGGGTTCAAGCTAAGTAGTGTATAGAGAACACCTTAGTGCATAGTATATCTTAATTAAAAAGATGTGCAATGTATGATACACAAAAAAAATTTTTTTTTCGATTGCGGCTCGAGGATAAGTCAGTCGGTTGGTGCAATCTCAAGTACTTATCTAAAGACACTACATTTGCACTAAATAAAAAATAGATTTTTTTACCGGAAGTTTGTAAAAAAGTAAATAGAATTAATCGCAACGAACTGCAAGCGAAGGTGGTTGGCAGCACGCGGCGCGGGGCGGGCAGGGCGGGGAGATAGCGCAGCGCGCAGCTAGGGTTTGCAATATCCGACAATTTTTCGGATCCGGATACATAAAAATAGGATATCAAGAACGACTGTCAAACTTTAAAAGTGCGACCAAAAATGAAATGCAAGTTTGTGCGTAAATTGTCTATGTGAGATCAAAAATAGTGATGTCATGTTACAACATATTAATAATCTATCGGTGTTTGACCGCTTTATCGACTACTTATTCAAATGTGTTTGATTGTATAAAAAATTTTTATACTAGTAGGTATGAAGTCGCTTCCCTTAGGGTCATATAGGGCCCAAAAGGTGCCTTTGATGAAACCAGCACCATATTTTAGTATGTTGTTAAGCATGTTATTTTGACTAAAAAACCATCGGGAGACAGTTTCTAACGTGGTTAAGTCACCAGTTATGACGTCATCAAAATGGCCGGTGCCGTGTTCAGAATATTGCGTATACCACAGAAAGTATATCACATGTAAGCTTGTGTGGGGTGTCATAAAAAGCAAAATTAAATGCGCTACAATATCGTTTATACATTTGACCTTGTAAATACCATAGTTTGCGAGAAATTGTAACACTTTGGGGTATCCACCCAGTGTTATAAACAGCTGAGTAGCATATTGTATAGGTACTTTATAGGTTAGAAAATGGTATGTTTGTTTTGGTAAGATTTGGTAGTTGAAATGTCTTCGACACGGATGTCATAGTGGGTCAGTCAAGAACTGAGACCTGTAGTGATATTTTCAACTTTACATATACGCTTTTAGCTATATTGAGTGGACAAAACTTACCGGAGCAGTAGGTCAGTCTGTGCGTTCACTCCGTGGCATTTTGCGCATCCATGTCGTGTTCCTGCGTTGTGCTAGGACACAGGCACTTTGTTTTCGTTGTGGTATATACATTTCACAATTGAAATACATTTTAAAACATAGAAATACCACGTATTAACAGTATGATTTCGATAAAACCGAGCAGTTGTTTATTTCAGCGGTAGACACTGACGGCTGTCAATGTCATTTGGTTTTTTTTTGTCCATGGTTCCGTAACAGATGGTCGGTCACACTTGTTGTACGACAATAAACATATACTTGTGGTTCTTTTATCTTTTTATAATTTCCAATTATTAATAAAGTCCATATTATTAGCTTCCCAAAATGAGTAACTCTTTTTATTGTTGATGTTTCGAATTATTCCGAGAGTCAAACCGGTCAGTCGCGGTATCCATTGAATGGGAATTTTTTCATTCATCAGTTTGTCTGTGGTTTCTCGGATTGGAATTTTGATAAATCATTGTTCGATCGATCTTCAGGATGTGAAGGATCTTAGAAAATCTTTGGGCAATCAATCTTAGGGGTATGTAACCTACTTGAAGGTTTTATTTCCTAAAACTGTGGTAAATTCAAGTTAGTAATCGTTAATGTAATTTTGTTACAGCTCGTCCCAAAATGTGCATAATTTAGCGTCTTAGAGCCTACCTAAAATGGCGGCTGCTAATCTTTTCCCTTCAATTTAACATAACTTGGTGAGTTTCCACACTTTTTAAATATATAAAGAAGGAAAGGCGGAGGTAGTGTGTCCTTTCGCAAATGGGTTAATATAGTGTTTTATGTGGATTTTCCAGCAAAACCTAATGTAACGTCAACCACCTCTTCGTCTTGCCACGCGGTCTGCAGGCGCCGTCGTTGGTATAGGAAATAATGGACCCGGCATAAACCCCGGTAAGTCATTTAATCGCTTCATTGCCGTAATTTAAATCGCGCTGTGCCTCAGTTTAAAATATAATTTTTCTATAAAACTAAACGTGTTAAAACATAATTTTTTAACCTAGAACATTTTCTTTGTTCTTAGGGTCTTTCCTGGACCCTGGTTTTTCCTGGACCCTGGTTTTTTCTGGACCCTGGTTTTTTCCTGGACCCTGGTTTTTCCTGGACCCTGGTTACTCTAAGGCTGTGCCATCCGGTGGCAGCGTTCTTCTAGGCAGTGTCCGTGAAGTTAAGACTTTTATGATATACCTTTAGTTAAATATGGACCCTTTATGCTGAACAGGTAACCTGTAATCCCTGTGAGCAATTGCTTACTGCTAAACATCCCCGGAGGTTGGGGCATAACTTTTACTTTAGACAGTGTTATGTTAGGAAGACAAATTTTGATATTGTTGTCCGTAGACACAGAGATGCCTATGATGTATTTAGTGTAAATTTCAAGAAATAGTGGTGTCACTAAGAAGTATTTAGTATTACTTATTTACTAATAAATAACTCGTGTTGACCGTAGCGGGTCATATATATTTTAGGAATAAAGGTGTATATTAAATAAATTTGGGATTTTCATTTGGATATGTCATGCGCTTGATGAGGATAGTATCCTGGCGTCCTACCTTAAATTTTTGGATACCTATTCTCACTCCATAGTGGCCTGAACCGCGACCCTATCTATGATTGTAGTTAGCCGAAGGTATTTGTGAACTTTTCAGTAGTGAAGTTTGGTGAGTTCTGGACCACTCCATAGAAACACGTTTCCTTCTATGGAAACGGTCTTTAATAATAATAGAATCAGATCTTCTCCATATCCAGAGCTCACCCACACCTATTACAAAATTTTAAGTTTTATTTAAATTTTCCCGAAAAAAAATCCAATACACACAATAGCTCCTTGCAGCTGAGACTAGCATCAGGAAGGGTTTTCTACAAAGAGGTGTACGCTGGTCCATCATTTTTCTTTCGCCAAGCCTAGTTGCAAGAATCTAGCATTTGCGGGTCGCTATTCAGGTAAATTGGTCCCAATGTGGGTCTGTTAAGCCCTTTTTATATCGTGTAGGAGAGCATCCTGTTGAAGGAATATACTCGATCGCTCTGTTTTTAGGGTTCCGTAGCCAAATGGCAAAAAACGGAACCCTTATAGATTTGTCATGACCGTCTGTCTGTTATTTCCTAAACAAGATCCTCCTCGCAGTATTTACATTACCTATTTGTGTCCCTACTGGAAAGTTATATGTAGGGTTTGCAATTAGAATATTGTGATATTCTAATTATTCGAATATCCATTTCTCTTCTTAGTTATAACCATTACATTATTTTCAGCCGATTTCACCCCTTTCCGGAGGGGTGAATTTAGTAACGATTGTATAAAGTTCGATTTTTAGCCCATACAAAACAATCCGTAGTGATTTTATTAGTCCTTAGAATTAGTACCTGACTTTAGTGAAATTTGACTTAATTTGACCGTACTAGAAGCCCAGGGCTGGAGTCAGTATAAGAAAATGGTTCGAGCCCAAAAGGAGAGAAGTAGGTACGTAAATATTGGTAAATAATGGAGTAATCTTCCAAATGACAATGTATTTCTGACGGTGCATTTATAGAAGAGCAGACTTATTATTTGAACGGGAATTTATTTTGTGCACAGGAGTCAGACGAACCCGCCGCCAAAAAGCCGCTCCTATAAAATCGAAGTTACGCTCTAATTTTAAACGATATTTGGGAAGCTAAGCGGTGCATCCTTCGCACTGCGCCGCCTCGGTGAATAAGAGGTATTTCTCAAATTATACAGCACAGAACATAAACAAGATAATTTCCCGCTTCTTCTAAACAAGCCTTCCTTTGTTTACAACTTTACATTTTAAACACGTTTTTGTATTCAGAATTATTTCTTTAATTAAGTTGTGTACCTCATCTACCCCACGCGTGTCGTAACATTTGTTAAGGAGTTTGAATTTGGACTTTATTACGTGGGAATACAGTATACAATCGAATGATTTTCAAAAGTCATTTACGCTTGTTATGTTAAGTAAGATAGCTGTGTAGGTTCTTGCTAGTGTTGGTTGAAACTCGATTCGTTTGAGACTCGATTGTGTTTTTGAGACTCATATAATAAAGTCGAAACTCGACTTCTTTTCAACTTGTTAGAGACCCGAGTTTCATAGGCTAGACTCGTTTTCAGAGAACTCTAATTTTTAGGGTTCCGTAGCCAAATGGCAAAAAACGGAACCCTTATAGATTCGTCATGTCCGTCTGTCTGTCCGATTATGTCACAGCCATTTTTTTTATTCAAAAAAATCAAGAGCATCGTCTTCATGGAAATTTAATGGGTTAGGTATGCCATACAATAAAGCTTATCTGGGGGCAAAGCAGTGCCCCCGCCAAGACGAGGCAAGCGAATCGCAAGGGCACTACCTACCTTTTCTAGAAGCGCTTCGTCGTTTATCTGAATCCTCATAACGTGAGTATTGGTTATACCAGATAAACAAAATTCTCGGGATATGATGGACTTATCAAACGTATAAAGTTTCAATTACATAGCTCTTATACCATAGATTTTATTAATATATAAAAAAAAAACATCACTACCTTTGTCACTCACTGATCAAAATTCTTAGGATCCTAAAGTCCTATAAAGCTAAAATTTAGTATGTAAGGTAGCATTAGTACCAAACCAAACCAATACCAAAAAAATCTAAAGCTTTGAATTTTTGCCCCCCAACCCCTTAAACTTGGGGATAAAAGATTGTACGAGACTTCCGCAAATTTTGATGCTAGAGGTCTGAAAAACTATATATAGAGACTCCTTTTTTAAAGAATAAAATTCGTGATTCAGGATTTTTATTAAATAAACACCCCCACCTTTCAAATTAGGGGATGGAAGCTTAAATGGATTTTCCCATTAAAACTTAATTTCATGCTTGATAAAATAATAGATGAGATGCAAAGATGGATGGATGGATGGATGGATGGACGGACGGACGGACGGACGGACGGACGGACGGACGGACGGACGGACGGACGGACGGACGGATGGATGGATGGATGGATGGATGGATGGATGGATGGATGAATGGATGGATGGATGGATGGATGGATGGATGGATGATGGATGGATAAGTGGACCAGGCATCGGAACCGGTTTTTTGCAAAAACATCGAAATAACCATATATTTCGGTTTATTTTATACTCTAAATGTAGGACTCAGTTGTGTTTTCAGATAACGACTTCGTATTATTAGATTGCCTAATTAGAAATGAAGTAATTAACAAAGAACGAAAAAATACCGTTTTCGTTCCCATACAAAAAATACCGGTTTCCGATCCCTGAATCGGACAATGAAAAAATCACCTCTGATGTGTAAGAAATACACCCAAAAAAAGAAATAAAATATGAAATTAAAATAACATTAACAACATACAAAAAAAGTGAAATTCCATCAAAAACATTCTCATATAAAATTTTGCCAAGACTAGACCATATTATGGTCAAGCTTCTAACTCTACACGCCCTAACTCTACAAGCCCTAACTCTACAAGCCCTAACTTCACAAACTCTACACCTTAGTCAAAATATGGGGCTTGGCCATTTATCCTTTGGAGATGCGCTTATAAAAGACTCAGTAAAGGACTCGACTCGCTTAAACTACTCGTTTTTTTTCAGCGTAGAGTCTTCTTCAAATCTGGACTCAAGAGACTCAAATTCTTACCAACACTAGTTCCTGATCCCGTACGCAGGTCACGAGGAGACCCTGGATTACAAGTAACCTGACTGACTAATTGTCACGGAACCTGGACATTGCCTTAATCTCGACTTAACGGACAGGTATAAGCTTCGGAAACATGGATATAAGCTGAAAATGTATACCGTAAAATGTGCCTAATATACTTTCCAAAACAGGAGATTTAAAATATTTTTATAATATTATTACATATATTGTTGTAGAAGTATTTTGATATACAAAACCGAACCAGGTTGTTAAAATAAACAGAAATATCGACATTATGCTCTCAAATTGAAACTGTAAATTGGAGGAAACATTAGCAACGTTAAGTCCAATAACACCTGCGGCCCCATTCTAACTTTGAGATACGTCAAACATTCTCTAAGGATAGGATATGGATTAGATATGTCAGCGTTAAAAGTGAAAAAACTTCAAACAAAAACGTCACTTCCTTCACTGACATATCCAATCCATATCGTATCTTGAGGAAGTTATGTTACGGCCCGATTCGAAGAATGACACACGATAACGATGAGTTCTGGTTTAGATAAGTTCAAATTTAGATATCGTTTGTATTATAATTGACAGAAGCAGCTCGATTCCGGCAACCAATGTCACTTTGACGTTAGAAATATCGTAGATAGATCTTATTGGGATCACAGCAAAATCGAAATTAACGTCAATTTTGACACGTCTTTTTTTATACAACGTCGGTGGCAAGCAAGCATACGGCCCGCCTGACGGCAGTCTCCGTAGCCTATGTACGCCTGCCCCTCCAGAGGAGTTACATGCGCGTTGCCGACCCTAACCCCCCCCCCCCCCCCTCGTTGAGCTCTGGCAACCTTACTCACCGGCAGAAACACAACACTTATCGATCTTTTAAACATCTTTTCAAGATCTTAAACGTGTCTTAATCATTTTTCGAATCGGGCCGTTAATGTGTTTTTTGGTTACAGTCAGACCTGTATAGGTAGTATAAATTAAGTATTTTGGTGGGCGGTATGATTAGCCTCTTTGAAGTTATAAGTAATTATGTCAAATGTATTATTTGGTTTATTTGATGAAATGTAAGAAAAAAAAGCGGCCAAGTGCGAGTCGGACTCGCGCATGAAGGGTTCCGTACAATTTAAGACGTATTAAAAAAAATCTTACTAGATCTTGTTCAACATTTTACCACTTTGGAAGTGTCTCTCGCGCAAACTATTCAGTTTAGAAAAAAATGATATTAGGAACCTAAATATCATTTTTGAAGACCTATCCGTAGATACCCCACACGTATATGTTTGATGAAAATTTTTTTTTTAAATTTTATGACGTATTAAAAAAAAAACTACTCACTAGATCTCGTTCAAACCAATTTTCAGTGGAAGTTTGCATGGTAATGTATATCATATATTTTTTTTTAGATTTTTCATTCTGTTATTTTAGAAGTTACAGGGGGGGGGGACACACTTTTTTTCACTTTGGAAGGTTCTCTCGCGCAAACTATTCAGTTTAGAAAAAAATTATATTAGAAACCTTAATATCATTTTTGAAGACCTATCCATAGATACCCCACACGTATGGGTATGATGAAAAAAAAATTTTTTTTAAATTTCATGACGTATTAAAAAAAAACTACTTACTAGATCTCGTTCAAACCAATTTTCGGTGGAAGTTTACATAGAAATGTATATCATATATTTTTTTTAGCTTTTCATTCTGTTATTTTAGAAGTTACGGGGGGGGGGGGGGGGGACACAAATTTTACCACTTTGGAAGTGTCTCTCGCGCAAACTATTCATTTTAGAAAAAAATGATATTAGAAACCTCAATATCATTTTGAAGACCTATCCATAGATACCCAACACGTATGGGTTTGATGAAAAAAGATTTTTTGAGTTTCAGTTCTAAGTATGGGGAACCCCCAAAATTTATTGTTTTTTTTTTCTATTTTTGTCTGAAAATCTTAATGCGGTTCATAGAATACATCCACTTACTAAGTTTGAACAGTACAGCTCTTATAGTTTCGGAAAAGAGTGGCTGTGACAGAATCGGACAGACAGACGGACATGACGAATCTATAAGGGTTCCGTTTTTTGCCATTTGGCTACGGAACCCTAAAAACGTCAGTCAATAAAGTCATGTTATAATAAAAATACATTTTCTATACAAAAATCATAAAATATATAAATAAAGAAAAGAAATATAAATAAGTAAAGAAAGAGTGATAATTCCATACATCAGGTTTTTTACCAAAACGCGAGTTATTTAGTTATTAGAGGGAGTCGATGTTACTCTGCGTTCGTAGGAAATACCTTAGATAGCCCTACAAGTAGGGCTGCCATCTCGAATTTCGCCAAACCCGGACAAAAATTTAAAAAAACCCGGACATTTGGCGTAAATCGCATTTTTTCCCCGGACTAGCCCGAAAATAATATTTTTAAAAAACAAGTCCTTTAATTTTACATGTAGTTTTAATATAGGATTTCCTTACATGAAAACCACTTCTTGACACCGTCCCCCCCCCCCCCCCCCCCCCCCCCCCGGACGGCCCCCGGACGGCCTCCAAACTAGGACAAATCCGGGAAAACCCAGAATGCCAGAACAATTTACGGCTAATATTACACAGTTCATTCGATTATAATATTAGCTGAAAATTGTTGAGCATTAGAGTTTTCGTTCGTCGCGACATCTATTGTCAACTAGCAGTACTGATAAATTCCGCTACTTGACGCTAGATGTCGACTACGAAATAACTCGTGTTTTGATAAGAAAACTGATGTATGGAGTTACCACTCTTTCTTTACTTATAGTCCTATATGACAAAAATACAATTTGTCACAATAATAGAGCACCTAAACATCCTTGTATATACCGATTTAAAGTAAGTAAACATCACTATACTATTACACTAAACACTACCCAGGGGGAAGAAAATTAGGTACTTACATCATATTTTGCGGTATACCTATATCTCATTTTCTAATATTTCTGCCTACTTTTTACTAAACACGCGGCTAAGTGGTATAAGTAGGTATATATATTATTTTACAATTTGTTAAAGTTTCGATATTGGTATGATTTTACTAGACTCGATCTACGACCGGGATATAAACCGTGATTACCTTTTATAATGTAGTCTAGTGAATAATCATCATCATATCAGCCTTTTATCGCCCACTGCTGAGCATAGTCCTCTCTTCTAGTACGCCACTTGCCCCGGTCCTGAGCTAATCGCATGCAGAAGTGACGCGCAATTTTCCGAATGTCGTCCACCCAACGAGCTAGTGAAACTAACCGTGAATCATTCAAAACTGGTATGTTTTTACCTTGACTCGTTGACTTTGTGAAACGCTTTGTGGAAATGTAGGTATATCTAGGTATACTTACTTATTTATTTCCATTGACTAAATATGTGACTAGCTACGCCATCTGGCGGCGAGTAGCAAAAGCTATTGGCCAACGCTGACTGAGTACCTATGGAAGGTAAGAGGCAAATAACAGAATCTCCTTAGGCAAAAATGTTGCAAAAGTGTCCAGCTGTCAGCTATAAATAATAGTTCCATATCTCTCCAGAGTAGCTAAGAACCTAGGCGTTATTGACGGAGTGAAGTGCGCTGTCTATGATTAGATTTTTTTCTCAAGTATTCTAGGTATTATAGCGCCACCTATTTATGTTTTTTTTTGTCGGACACTTTTTGGTATTTGGAGATTCTGTTCCTATGAGTACCTATCATACGCCTAGAGGTTTTAGCTACAAAACTAAACGCGCCACGCCATTGAACTTTATTTAAATTAAGAGTATAGTAGACGGCCGCTTCTCCATATAAACGTAATTCCTATTTTCCGTCATGGATATTCAATTCAATTCAATGTCTTTATTTATCAATTTAGGCATTAACACCGCCCACCCATGAATGTCAAAAAAGTACATTTGTACAGAATTAAAATTAAATTAAACAATTATTTGTGCATCCTTTTCCAACTACGTTTTAACCGTCGTGGGTTTAAAAAAAAAAAATTATTACTCAATTTATAGTATAACCTAACCTAACTATTATCTGCGTAAAAATATATTCTCTGACAACGTATGCGTACGTGTAACTTGTTGAGCGAAATCGTATTTATCCAAGAGGCAATATCAAGATCGTATCATTCACGATGACATGTGCCTTGAATCTTTATGTCATGTCATTAAAGGTTAGATTAGACAAATCTGCGCGTCATCGTCTATATCTATAAAATATGATCCTTGTCACTTCACTGGACTTGGCTTGATATTCCATTATATTTTGAAAAAAAAAAGTAGTTACCACTGAAAGCAGATTTAAAGCATTTATTTTAATATTTTATAATACCTACTTATTCGTTCTTTGTTCAACAAAGTACAAAAAACAAAAAAATCCAAAATCTTATAAAAAAATAGGACAATTTTGGTTGCAAATGGCACATTTAACGTAAAGCGAATTGTCATTTTCATGTGACAATTGTCACCTTTGTGAAACAGCTGTCTGCCTACTTAGTAAATAATAATAACAAAATCTCCACTCATTATTTAGAACGTAAACGTGATTTTATCGTGTCACTTAGGTACTTTTATTATTAACAAACTTATATTTATCAGCACTCGTAACAAACAATGTGATCCGGATCCCTTTGTTTGACATAATTATTGAAAGTCATAATGTAATGATAGTCATATTATCATTAGTCATAACTCTGAAACCGTTAACTTTTCAGGAATTTCCTTAGATTATCCTATAGATAGGTTAGGTTAGGTTAGGTTTGTTTTATGGCAATCCTGAAAAGTTACGCGTTTCTGAGAAAAACCAAATTATGACTAACGAAAATGCGGACAAACAATACATTATGACTTAAAATTTTATGGGAAACAATAGAGACCCAATGTGATCACATCTTGCAAGTCAAGATTCGACTTCTAATTGTATCATTTTAAATATGAACATTAATGCAGAAAGTTAAAATATTAACATCAGGACTAATAATAAAAGTAGAAATGCACGCATTATAGTCCCGTTTTATGACTCAAAATGTAATTTTATTATTATCTTATCTTATTAGATATCTTATTAGATTAATTTATAGTTATTACTTTTCTGCTAAACAGTATTGCAGTCTGTTGACAGAAACCTGCTGCGACTGCTAACTCCGTTGCTGCCGCTGGTGTGCTCGCAAGTGACTGATGTATCCGAAATTGCGGACATATTGTGAGCACACCATTAATATAATTATATTGTGTTGCCGCAGGTGACCTGGCTTTTATTTGGTCACGCTTGGCATCCAGCTCCCAGCGCCACTGGGATTCAAATTCTTAGGTGATAGGTGATATAGACTGATTGTATACAGGGGGGGGGGGGGGGGTACCTATAGGTAAGTTCTTAGATAGTGTAGCAAATACTATATGGGTCGATGTATTATATTTCAAGTTATTTTTGACCATGTTAACTTGAAATAGAATAACTACATTGATTTTATCAGCCTCTTGTAACTATCTTAGCAGCATCGTTCAAGACAAAGTCAGCGACGCGCTCTCCGATGGCGATGGCTGCGGCGGCAGTGTTGCCACGAGGCAGCTTCGGCAGCACGCTGAGGTCGGCCACGCGCAGGCGCGCGACCCCGCGCACGCGCAGCTGCTCATCCAGCACGGCCCCCAGCCGCGCGCTGCCCACCGCGTGGAACACCGAGTACGTCAAGTGCCTGATGTAGCAAGTCCAGTACCCCTCACGATCTTCCAAATACTCCGGACAGCCCGGAAGCCTCAAGCGCAAGATAGACGCGTTGTGCGCCACGTACTCCGGCGTTTCTACTAGATGCTCCAGGATCGTAATGCTGCGCAGCATCTCTTCGACGTCCCGCTCGTCCGACAGGTAGTTCGGAAAAATAGCAGGGTGTTGTAAAGGATCAGTACTAGTCAGACGGATAGTACCGCGAGAGTATGGTCGAAGCACGACAGGTGTGGCCACAATTATGGCCTGGTTCTTGTTTGTGGCGCTAAGCTGTTGGATAATGTCCATGTTTAAACCTGTCGTGCTTTGAAAGGGGTTCTCGTTATCAGGTATCTGATTGTACTCTATAAACGAATGGATGAATTGTAGTGAGGGGAGCTCGCAGTCGGAGCTGTTATGAATTAGTTTGCGCTGGTCAAAGTCATAGCAATGAGAGTTGAACATCACAGTGATGTCAGTAACTCCGTTGGACGCTAACGTCCCCGTGCGCGATTTACACCACTTTATTAAATCTTGAGAATTGCTGTAAGCGCTGAAAGGATTTATTCTTGGCGCATCGTGTCCCCGAGGAACCGGTATGTATATCAGAGGTAGCACGTGATCGCTGATGTTATCGCCTACGGGTAGATCGGCACGTACAGGAATACCTAAACTATTTAAATGAGCCGCCGGTCCTATGCCGGAAAGCATCAGGATTTGCGCAGTCCCTATTGTCCCCGCTGACAGAATTACTTCTTTTCTTGCGTAAAGTCGAAGAATCCTGTTTTCCGATCCCTCTTTGTTCATAACCTCGATTCCTATCGCGTTATTGTTTTCGTCGAAGATGACACCGGTACACTGCGTATCCTTAGCAACCTTCAACACTCTCTTGACGTCGCCGCGCGCTAGGTATCCGCGCGCGGTGCTCATGCGCTCGCCTTCGTACACGTACCCAATAACTTGCGTCACCCCGATTTCTGACTCAGCGTTAACATCGGGATTAAAAGGAACATTGAGGGCTTGAAAACCTTGTGCTATTCTCGAATGCCAAGAGTTTCCGGAGTTGCCGAAGAATTCTATTTTCATAGTTCCATTGGTGTTGTGATAGGGAATAGAAGTGAGTGGTAGTTTATCCAAGTCTTGCAAGCCTTCGTACTTGAGGAAGTAAGGCTTGAGGTCTTGCCACGACCAGCCTTTCATACCAAGGTCATCGTAGTCGCGTCGATTGCCTCGCGTGTACATCATGTAATTGATACTAGTGGAGCCGCCGAGACATTTGCCGCGACTGAAGCGGCACTGTTGCTGCTGCGACGATAGGCATGAAACATTATTGGAAATGGTCGGGTACGCCCAATCATTCTCGGATCCTAGCAGCATGACAGCCATTCCAGGAATCTGTAAAAAAAATAGCGGTTGTTTGGTGGTCTGTGTATAACCGATAGGTAAGATAATTTGAAAACGTCTCGTTTCTGAAGACATCTGACGTTGCTTAAAGAGGCTGGTGTCACCTCCGGCGTCGGCGCCTCCGAATGCAAGCCATGCCGCCGCCCGAACTCATTTTTATTTACAGTCGAATGTGGAATCGCTTAGAAATGTCTGACCTTGGTTAAGAGGCTGAGGTGGCCTCCGGCGTTCATGAGCAGTAGGTACATTAGCACCGCCACCAGCTCCCAGCACTTTGTAGACGAATATTAAATTGTCTGAAAACGTCTCTTCTCTGAAGGCATCTGATCTTGGTAAAGAGACTGAGTGTTAAAGGCTGAACTATGGCCGTAGGGTCCAAATAAGTAAATTTATGAATAAAAAATGCAAAAGTACGTTCATTACGAATATTATATTGTCTAAGAAGAAAAATGTTGACATTGTTTCATGTTACCATGGAAACCAGTAAAGTTTTTAATGTTGCTATACAAACTCCATTCTGCAACATATTCCGCCAACAGAAAATAACATAACTAGGCACAAAATCAATACCTTATTAAAATTTAATATATACTACATTTTACATTAGCACCTCGTATACTTGTATTACACAGATTAATATTTAGAGTGGACTGTAATCTTTTAAGGTTTGTGTAATTGAAATTAATATAACTCTTACTAAAAACTTAATAAGTTGCTATGTAAGCAAGTTCACAAGATTGCTATGAATGTAGTTATGAAACAGTATGTAAAAGATAAGACACATTTCATAGAGCTAAATAAACATTTTAAACATTAGATGCGACCAGCATCCACATATTAAACATATAGTATATGACTACCTACTTTCAGTTATAAATTAAGTATAAGTACAATTCAGTAGGATAATTAGCCATAAAACTTAACTAAAATATCAAAATAGCAATATATAACATTTTTTTAAACATTATTCATCTAAAGGCAGTATACAAACTTTGGTAATGGATGTTGTATGAACCTTACCATTTGCCTTTTTTACTTCTAAGGCTCTTACCTTCCCATCCTGACCTGGAAACACCTTGGTCACTCTAGCCATAGGCCAAGTCATAGGCGGAGTATCTATTTCACGCAAGATAACTAGATCACCTACTTTAATATTAGGCAAGGTAGCCTTCCATTTAGGACGGTTTTGTAAGACATTTAGGTATTGCTTAGACCAATATCGCCAAAAGTGCTGCTGCAGAGCAGTACATTTCCGCCAAAACTTTAATCTATTATCAGGTAAGTTTGTGATATCCTGTTCAGGATAGCAAGTTAAGGGCGCACCGGTTAAGAAATGTCCTGGCGTTAAATAGGAGAGATCCTCGATGTCTGATGACATTGGTGTGATCGGCCTTGAGTTCAAAATGCTCTCAATTTGAACTAGCGCAGTGTACAGAAGTTCATATGTTAAAACATGTGAGCCCAACATTCTTTTCAAATGATATTTAACACTTTTTACTGCGGCCTCCCATAGACCACCAAACACTGGAGAGTAACTCGGTATGAAATGGAATGTTGTTCCCATTTTTGCAGTTACATTTTGAACTTGAATTTGATGACATTTATTGTTATTTAATTTATATAGCTCAGACAACTGAGTACTAGCCGACTTAAAAGTAGCGGCATTATCACAATACACCTCTGTTGGAACATTACGTCTCGCAATAAATCGTTTAAAGCTAGCCAAGAATGTATCAGTGGTCAGATCTGACACTAACTCTAAATGTATGGCTTTGGTAACAAAACACACATATACAGCAATATAACCTTTAGTAGTGACAACACTTCTCACTCTTGACTGCTTTATTAGGATTGGGCCTGCAAAGTCTATTCCAACCTTAGCAAAAACACGATCTATGCTGACTCTACCAGCGGGCAATGAACCCATCAGCTGTTTTGCTGTTAGACCTTTTAATCTAAAACATGTGAGACATTTATTCACAAACTTTTTTACCAATCTCAAACCATTAACTATATAATAACGTTGACTTAAATTGCAAAGTACCTCTTTCTGACTGGCATGTAAAAGTTTTAAATGTTCATTTTCAATAATAAGGTAAGTTACCTTAGATTCTTTTGGTAAGATTATCTGATGCTTATGGCTATAAGGTAAGGAGGAGTGTTGCAAACGTCCACCTATTCTGAGAATACCGTTAGCATCAATGAAGGGGTTGACAGATTGTAAATATGACGAAACCTGCCTACCTGCCCGCAAAGAGGCCATCTCGTTGTCAAAGAACTTACTTTGTTCATTTTTTATAAAGAAATGCAATGCCTTAGTTGCCTCGCTAAATGTAATGAAATTAAGCTTTATCTTTTGAGAACCCGGCCTTACATTTTTATAGAATCTTTGTATGTACGCAAGCACGTTAACTGCCTTATTTATGTTAGAGAACTTATCTAACAAATAATTTGCAAGAGAAGCCGATCGATATGATGCCATACACACCGGCTTGGAACCATCAGCATGCTTGATCTCTGGTAAGTTGTCAGGTAAGTTATCACTATCACCGGTGAATTTATACTCAGGATCAGACATGCTATCTGGACCACTCCACCACAGCTGGTTACTTTGTAGTTCACTAGGTTTTACACCTCGACTCAAACAATCAGAAGGATTGAGGTCTGTTTTTATATACAACCATTGGAAACCCTTTGTATATTCGTTAATTAATTTGACTCTATTAGCAACATAAGCATTTAGTTTTGTTGGATCCGTTTTTTGCCATGCCAAAACAACCTGAGAATCACTGAAAAGATGCACACTTTTAATAGATATTTTTTTACTTAATGTATTGTATGCTCTCAAGCATAATTTTGCCATCAAAAGGGATGCATTTAATTCTAATCGTGGCACAGTCAATTTCTTGTCTTTACACGCAATGCGATTTTTAGAACAAAGAAGCGACATAGTTACTTTGCCATGCTTGTCAGTGACTCTTAAATAAATCGCTGCCCCATAAGCAGTAATAGAGGCATCACCAAATGCTACTAGCTGAGCAGACTGAATGTTATCAACAGTAACATTTCGTTTTATTTTAATTTCTTTCATTGCCTGCAAATCATTATAAAATTCAAGCCATTCTTTTAGTAAAATAGGTGAGGGCACAGAGTCCCAGTCGGAACAAGCCTGAGCTATTTTTTGCATAATTATTTTGGCTTGGACGAAAACGGGTCCAGCCAGACCTAACGGGTCATAGAACTGGCTTATGTAGCTTAAAATATGTCTTTTTGTGTTAGGGACATTTTTTGACACTGGACATGAAAGTTTAAAAGAATCTGAGTTGATATCTAACTTTAAACCTAAAGTTTTGATGTCCTTATTCAGTTCCAGCTCCCCAACAACCTGCTGTTCTGCTGGAATATTTGTCAAAATTGTAGGGTCATTAGCCGCCCATTTATGTAATGTAAAATTACCTTTAGTAAGTAATTCTATCAACTGGGTTTGAGTGTCAACAATCTTTGTCAAACTATCCTCTGTATGAATGATATCATCTACATATGTAGAGTTAAGTATTGCCGAACTGGCTAGAGGATATTGCCTCTCAAATTTCGTAGCCAGCTCGTTCAAGCATCTTGTTGAAAGATAACTTGATGACTTCATTCCATAGCAAACTGTATTTAGCTGAATACATTTTACTGACTCATTAGGAGTGTCTCGCCAGAGAATGTTTTGCAAAGATCGCTGATCTTTTTGTACTAAAATATTTCGGAACATACGCCTGATATCACAAACAATAAAATATTTGTGCACTCTAAATGACAACAGTATATCAAACAGCTCCTGTTGAACAATTGGCCCATTCATTAAAATATTATTCAATGATATCTTATTACTCGTTAACATAGATCCATCTAAGACTACCCGTAGCTTGGTACTTACTGCATCCGGCCTTAAAACAGCTGAATGTCCCATAAAGTACACAGGATCTTTAGTAAGATCATATGAAGAAATGTCAACATATGACCCATGACCTAAGTCGAGATATTCATGTATGAAATCCTTATAACCTTCATACAACTTTTGATCCTTTTGAAATCTCTTTTCAAGATTATAAAATCTCTTTAGAGCTAGCCCGAATGAATCCCCCAATGTATTATTCACATCATAGATAGGTATCTTTAATGGCAATGAAACTGTAAATTGATTGTCTTCAAGTATGACAGTTTCAGTAAACAATTTTTCGCACTGTTGTTGTTCAGATGTATGTTCCGCATATATTTCGGGTACCTTTCCTGTTTGCCAAAAATTGGACATAGTATCGCGTATATCGGTTTGACATTCTTGACAGAAAAGCGTAACAGCAGGTCGTTTAAGAATAGAAGATGGGACATCACCTCCTACTACGTAACCAAACTGTGTGTGAACCAAGCTGGGTGCGGCATCAGGATCGCGCAGCTCCTCAGGCTGCGACAACAGGCACTGAAAAAAGATATTTGCAGCTAATAAAATATCTATCTGACTTGGAACATGGAAGGAGTCATCGGCTAATGTTATATTTTCAGGGATCACAATCTTTGAAATATCAATTTCAGTTTGTGGCAACATTTCGTTAGTAAATTTTTCTACCACTAACAGATTTGTTTGTGTTTTATATGGATAAACACATGAGAAAATATCCAGTTGCAAACTATGTTTGATAGATTTTTCTTTTAGGGTTACACCAGATATTGTAGAACCTGGCAAGAGTGGATAACCTAGTTCCCTTGCAAGCTTTGCTGTAATAAAAGAATTCTGAGATGCACAGTCAAGCATCGCTTTAACAATGATCTCCTTGCCACTTTTCGAAACTACTTTGACTTTTGCCGTTGGCAACAACACCAGTGTCTTTTTATTAATGTTAGTTAGTGACACCGATGGTTTCTCTTCATTCACATGAAGTAGAGAGTTGTGGGGTTCCTTGCACTCCTTACATTTAAAATGAAATTTGCACTTTCCTAGGTGAATATTAAGACATATCTTGCAAAGCTTTGTTTCCTTTACAAAACCTAGTCGTTCCGATATGGAAGCAAGAGCAAATTTAGGGCATGCATATAATTTGTGTTCCTTACCGCAGTACAGACAGCCTTGGGATGCTTTGGTAGTGACAAACGATGATGATGTCACCTTCACTGGAGCTACTTTGTTAGCAGCACAGCTTGCTGTGTCACCCCGTCCCTCACTGTTCTCTAGGGCAAGGGCCCGACCTTCTACAAATTTCAAAAAATCGTTAAAGGTTGGCTGTTTTGTGGAATCCCTATGCAAAAAATACTCTCGGTTAGTCAACGGGTCAAGTTTTTTATTTAATAGGCAAATGAGAATGCTGTCCCATTTTTCAATGGCCTCGTCAAGGTTTTTTAATGCAGCTAAATGCTGTTTTGTAATTGAAATCAATGAGCGTAAAGCACTAGGACTTGACTTAGTTAGCACTGGCAACTCAAACAAAGCATTAATGTGCTCATTGATGATTTTGTATTTATTATCGTACCTGTCAGCTAAAATTTTTAGAGCTTCCGAATAACTTTGACCGATGACAGGTAAGTTTTTGACTAAATCAAATGCTTCAGATTTTAAGAAGCTTCTCAGGTAGAAAAACTTTTGTATACAATCAAACCCTTCATTATTGTGCACAAGTGCAGTAAACATTTCAATAAACGGTCTATAATCTGTATATTTACCAGTAAATGTAGGTATTTGTATATTGGGTAACTTAACTTTTGACGCAACTTGAGGCGACGCTGCCGGTAAAGCGCCAGCGCCCGAGGTGGGTCCAGGTCCAGACAAATCTGAAATACGTTGGCGCATCGCGGCGACGCATTCATAGTATGTTGTTTCTATCGGTACGGGATCTTCCTCATCCCCTATCTGCAGGCTGAGATCTTCGTATTCATTAAATGCCACCTGGGCCCTCTCGACCATCAATTGTAACATTTGCTTATCATTAATATAGGAGGCATCCATTTTATTTTTGATACGAGTTAATGTCGCTTTTCTTGAGCCTCGGCGTGCTATAAGCTCACGCTTTATTTGTTCTTCGGTTTTTTCCATATTGTTATACAGACCACACTATGCATATATAACAACTTTTCGTGCACAATCACAAATTGACGTGACGGCAATAGTAATAACCAGATTTTTAAGATGTTTGTCACCAAAATCACTCAATAATATCGGGAAAGGAACAATTCACAAACACATTTAAAAACCAAAAACGTTACTTGTTATTCCATTCCACGCGCGGGCTCGCTGCGCAGTGAGTGGTGATGCGTTTATGGAACGCGTTGCTCCCGGCTCGTCGAACGCTGCAATGGTACAGCACAATGGCGGCACCTACAAAATCGGCTACGCCAGACGAGACGAAAGAAAAATTTTTCGTGCTTCTTAGAATCCGCTTCGACGCACTTGATTTTATTTACTTACAGTTCCCGACTCAAAAGGACCATGTTAAAGGCTGAACTATGGCCGTAGGGTCCAAATAAGTAAATTTATGAATTAAAAATGCAAAAGTACGTTCATTACGAATATTATATTGTCTAAGAAGAAAAATGTTGACATTGTTTCATGTTACCATGGAAACCAGTAAAGTTTTTAATGTTGCTATACAAACTCCATTCTGCAACACTGAGGTAACCTCCGACGTCCACGAGCAGCCGCCGCCGAGCACGAAACGTGACGCCGCCGGCGCGCCACCGCCGCCAGTACATAGTCAAATGTGGAATTGTCTGGAAACATCTCATCTTTGAAATTATCTGACCTTGGTAAAGAGACTGGGGTCGCCGCCGGCGTCCACGAGCAAGACATAGGCGCCGGCGAGCGCGAGTCGCGCCGCCGCGGGTGCGCCGCCGCCGCCCGCACCCACCACTATGTAGTCGAATGTGGAATTGTCTGGAAACAACCCCTTTCCAATTACCAACTCGCATTTAGAGTCAAAGCAGTGATATTATACAACTATAGATAGGTTATACTAATACTTGAAGAGCACAAAAAATACTTCCATGTTATTTCTATAGCTACGAAGAAATCTATTATTTTTATTAATTTTCGAATTCTATCCATCTTTATCATACTCGTTGTTGAACATAAGCTTGTCTCTTTCTCTTTCGGTGCGCGGGAGCTCGTTAGCACGTGCACGTCTTGCCCATTTGTCACAAGGTAAGCGATTCAATTTTGGAACACCTATACCCTTGAGTTATAAATGAAAGTCAAAGTCAAAATTATCTTTATAGGGACCATGCGCGTTGGAGGGTCTGCCATCTTGTGGACTGAATCGGAACCATAAACATGTACATTTACACGTCACGTGTTTTCTTGTGCATAGTAGGTTCTGTCATCTTGTGGGCTACATCGGAACAATAAACGTCACAATTACGCCTCGCGCCAAAAATCTGACGGCGCCTGTGCTGCCTCCTTAAGTTCATGCACTCTCCCTATTAAATTAGGCCGGGCGTGACGCTCGATAACAAAAGAACATGATTCAAATATTTGATTTTAGTGTACTTATACCTGTGTTCGTCTGTATGTGTGAACGGTACATACACGCGTCATTGTGTGACTAAGTTGGCTAGGGCTGGCCGCCGACCGTTGGATAACCCGACCGAATTACCTACGTAAAGGAACAAAATGTATAGGATTCTCCAATTGTTGAATTGACATGGTCGGTTCGTAATTCAAAGTCAACTACATAATAATTGTAATTAATTAATTGTTTTTATAGTCTGGCAAACGAAACTTCTTAGTCCATAAGAACCAGAAAAATAATACTCATCCCTTTCTTTTGGATGCTAGTACTAGCTTTAGACAAAGTCAGTATGATTCTCTCTTTCTATGTTCGAAATGTGACAGTCCTGGGCCAAACTATATCCATTTTATAGCATACTATATTTTAATTTATTAATTTTAACTTTATTGCACAATATAACAAATAAAGTACAAATGGCGGACTTAATACCTAAAGGCATTTTCTACCAGTCAACCATCAGGCTTAACAGAAACAGTAGTAGGTGCAGGCATTAAACAAAAAAAAACAGAATAAGTAACTTAAAACAAGCAATATAGCGATACATAATATATACTAACGGTAATAAACTTACATAAATATACTATAATTTAATATACATACATATATATTAATTTATGTACCCAGTGCAAAAAATACTAATATGACTACGATGGACAATTAACCAGAGAGCTTGTAACATACGTCGCTTAAACGTGAGCTTGGTTTAAGCCTGTCTGATGTTGAGTGGGAGATCATTCCAAAGCCGGATATATTGTTAATTATTAAAATGAAAAAACGAACGCGAATATCCCGAGCAACAAGTTCTTTTTTGTGACAGATAGCAATAAATAGGCAATTTCTATACTTTAGGCATTTAAATAAAAGTAAACAAACAATTTGTACATTTTCGGGTAGTTATAACATTTATTGGTTAACCGACAAAATTCAAAACCGCCTGGATCGGTCACTGAACGACCTGACTTTAAACCTACATTATTTGATCATGTAATATTTTCATCTACCTTCAACTGGCTTAAGGAGGAGCTTAAACAAAGGTTTAAATACCTAGTATAGATAAATAGATACAGAGTATAGATATGAAAAGAGTGTAAAACGAAAAATAAAACATTTATGAGGGACATCTGTGTATGACATGAATGTTGGCTAACATTCACAAATTCAACGAACAGATTGATAAAAATCGGTGGGTGTTTATAATCACACATCTTACACTGTGTTGTTCTTTAAAATGCATTTGCCTTTCCGAGAAATTTTCGTTTTAATAAAATAAAAAAAACGTTCCGTTATCGCGTTGCTAACCGAACGGAGATTCCGTCAAGATTCCGTCAGGCTGCTGTCGAGGGGCGAGGTAATTCAATTCGGGGCGGGGCAGTGCCTGGCTGTTCAGTATGATAATACTATTACTTATTTTCTGCGAGGTTATTGACGTTGCCACGGTGTTGATAGGCTATCGAAATTAGTCGTCATCCGAATTTTAACCGTGATTGTGGTTGGTCAGTGCCTCCAAGCTGCAAAACTGTGTTGGGTACTACGTCGGAGGACAGTCGGTGAGTGTTCTGTGCAACCCATTATTGAACAATAATGCCGTAAACGAGGGTAGTTTCTCGCCTCCCCTGCCGACACCGGCGCCTGTAGTCTGCACCGGTCCGTCAACGCAAGCTCCTGACAATTCTTCTCGGTACGGAGTAAAACATGTCGAGCGTTTTTGACTTAAAATACTTAGTGACCCGTTTTTAACATATTTATTATATCGTCAGCCATCTTTTGACGATATAAGGCCGGTGTGTTGTATACACTTACAGAGTGCTTGTTACTTTGGAAATAGCGTGACTTTTACACATGGTCTGCCCTAAGCCAAAATATAAGACCCAAATTTGTCGGTTAAGCTAGAATTTTTTCAACGATCTATTTTGTTTTATCGCAAATGATTTGAATATAAAAATATTGTAAACGACAGATTTGACGACCGGTTTGGCCTAGTGGGTAGTGATCGACCCTGCCTACGAAGCTGATGGTCCCGGGTTCAAATCCTGGTAAGGGCATTTATTCGTGTGATGAACATGGATATTTGTTCCCGAGTCATGGGTGTTTTCTATGTATTTAAGTGTTTATAAATATTTATATATTATATATATCGTTGTCTAAGTACCCTCAACACAAGCCTTATTGAGCTTACTTAGTCAATTTGTGTAATAATGTCCTATTTTTTTTTTGTATTACCTTGAAGTATAGTGTCATTATAATAACCGCCGGTGCAGTAACTTTGTTCGGAGTCATTGGTGAGTTCTTCCAGCTGTGACCCACCAGCCAGCATGAGGAGTAGGAGCCACGCCAGTTGCTGCCACATCGCGAGCCTGAAATTATACAAACCGTCACCTTCTTAATAATTTCCTACTTTTTTGGTACACCTTGTGTATTTAAATACATAGAAACTACCAAAATAAAATATTTATGCTCAACACCCTTGCTGGGTTTTGTACCCAGGATCTCCGTCTTCGTAGCAGGGTCACCATCGACTAGGCTAAAATACGTCTTGATTTATTGTCCTTAGCTAAAAGCTACGAGTAATAATAATAATTAGCTACCTATAAAAAGTTTTTGTCAAAAATTTCATATTCATTTGCTGACTGTACTTTTCTTTCCACGGGCAACTAATACTCATCGAGACGATTCTATGTACCCCAAACACAATTAGTTTGCGTTGTTCACGGAGTTCCCTTAGTCACCTCCTGTCTCCATCATTAGATCAGCTCCATATCATCATAATATTGCATTGTCATCCACTTGCATGTGGACCTGACCTTTTTAATGATAAGTTGAGTGTTTGTGCTCGAAAATATCCGAATATTTAAATATCTTTCTCAGCGTCCCTAGACTAATTCGCGTTTCTTTTTATCTGTGCATTTGTAAAATATGATTTTGTGTAGGTATATGTTTTGACATGTTTTTTCCATATCATGGCATTTGGCCTCCGCTGTGAGCCGGACATGTGTTTAAAAATAAATATAATAGATAAATAAATAAATAAAAGCCTTTTATTTCATGCAAAGAATAAAAGTACTTACATAATTTTTAAGGTGGGAAGAAACTAAAATTAATTTAAAAAGTAAAAGGAATTACTATGTGTTGATACTACAGGTGCCCTCTTGTGGATTTTTATTGAACTAGCTGTTTGTGGCTGATACTAGCCGTTACCTTATATCAATTAGTTCGATAGTTGTCAATTTGCTTCCAATGATTTTCAACAGATGGCGTTAGTTTCTTGGGGTAGTCTTGAAAATTATTTAATTATTTTTGATATATTTTCACGAAATTTAATGTAAAATAATCTACGATTAAGTTAATATTCACGTTTCGCCTTTCTGGTATTTGTCTTTTTCTCCTTAGTCTCTGTTTCTTCGGTGTATGTGCGTAAAACGCACTGTTAAAGTAAAAAAAAAACACAACCGCCGTATTTCACTGTTTTTTTTTATACTTTCCAGACGTTGTTAGGTTTTATCCACACTGTATGTTATGATTTAATTGTTTGTTCACCACTTTTTTTATATTTCACTGAGTTTGTAGCACAAAATTTAATTTTACGATCGTAAATAGCACGGAAACGATGTAAACATTGGTTCACTAGCGCCGCCACCTCTAAAAATAAATAAATAATAATAAATATGTATGCAAAATTTCAGCTCTATAGGAAATCGGGAAGTGGGACAAAATTAGCTTCCAAGATTTAGCCCACACTAACATACATACATACTAACAGGGCAAGTGAAATAAAAGCTTGTAAAAAGCTAAAAATTAAAAGAAAGCGTGTCACATACCTTATGTCCGGTACCCCTTAAAATTAGCTAAACTAAGTTTGAGCAAGATGGCTACAAGCACTCAAATATCAAGCAACACCAATTGTATACACTCCGAATGCCAGGTCTTGAACTGAACGAACTGTGTCTCGAGTTCCCAGATCACTTACCAGATGAACACAAGACAACTGACGCTTACCGGTTTAACTATAATATGCATCTTGCTCCCATAATAATAAGAGCGTCTCCATTTCAGATCAGGCAAAAATGTAGCACTTAAAACTTTTGCGTTTTGAACACATATATTGAATCATTCTTTTTAGTGGGTCTATCACGAATTAATTTTGTTTAAGTACCTTTATTTTGGACGTTTCACAGGTTAGGTATACAAGTTTTGTTCTCAGATGGTTTGATGTCCCAGCAAAATGTCTGTACTTTATACTCCTCACAATCTTGAGATGATATTTGATAATGATAACACTGCAGTTTTCACCAGAATAACCATTTATTGATAAGATGATAGATAGTGGCTTAATGAATACACTCAGCGGCGGTCGGACATGTGCTGGCTCAAAGTAGGATAAAGGCACCAGTGCTCAGCCATGCACCAGTGGTCAGCCTTTCTTGCTTATTTTTGCTTGTAAATATCAAAGTTTTTCAGATTTTCATGCCAAAAGTTAGTGATTATAGATTGATAAAGTATGAATTGAAAAGTAACTTACTTTTTAAAAGAATTGTCTAGCATAAACCACAACACTACTACAAAGAAATGAAGGGATATGTGATATGCGCCATTTTTTTTTGGAGTGTCACATGGTATTTTGATTAGACGTTACCAGCCGAAATGTGATATTTTTTTAAAAGAATGTGCACTGCTTCACATAATTAATATTTAATTTATCTGGAAAAAGTAAAAAACTAATATAAATCCATATTAAAATAATATTTTTAAGGGGGCTGCCTATCGGGAACTACTTTTTTGTACAAAATTCAATAGTCAGCCACCCCTGGCCGACTACTGGGTTTAGGGCAGTAATTTTAAAAAGGTCGTAAACCCAGAAGTCAGCCGAGGGAGGCTGTCCATAGGTTTCAAGATTTTTATTTATTTTCAAATGCAAATGTAAGTCGTTAATTCAAGCACCTGTAAATATTTACATTATTATCATTTTATTTCATTGAAATACATCGAATACCCAGTAGTCATCCTGTGGATGATCACTGGACTCTGAAACCACGGAACTCAGAACCCATTAGTCAGCCGTTAAAATGGGATGGCTGGACACTGGGTACTTAAAGGCTGTGTATTGGTAGACAGGGGGCTGATTACAGGCAAAAAGGCCCTTTCATTATATTTAATGAAATATTTCCAAAAGCTAAATAAAATTACGTTGTATTCTTTATAAAAATTAAACTTTATTAAATTATTGAAGAGTAAAAACATTCATAATTACATTCATACGTTTGTCGTAGAGTGACCAATACTCTAAGAGCACTTTATCGGTTCAAACATTTTCTCCCGACCTGCACCAAGACTCTTCTTGTCCAAGCCCTCGTTCTGCCCATCCTGGATTATGCTGATGTGTGTTACAGCAATCTCTCACAAGCTTACCTAACCAAGTTCGATCGGTTACTTAACAATTGCATCCGGTTTGTCTTTGGACTCCGAAAATACGACCATATCTCTGCTTATCGCAAAAAACTTAACTGGCTCCCTATTCGTGAACGTCGATCCTTGCGTATTCTCTGCACTTTGTTTACAATTTTATTTAATCCTTCAGCCCCTGATTACCTTCGTTCCAAATTCAAATTTGTTACTCCGCGCCCCGGCACCGATCTCCGAACCTCCCGTAGCCTTCAACTTATTGTCCCTCGACATCGTACAGGTTTCATGTCGAACTCCTTCAACATTCAGGCAATCCGGCTGTGGAATGATCTTCCTCTCTCTATGAGACAAGCCCAGAACAAATTCTCCTTCAAGCGCATGTTGCGCAAGCATCTGTTTGACAAGTTCAAAGGTCGTCCTCATGATGTTTCACAATGGGTATATATTTATATATGTATGTATTTATATTTATGTATCATATTATTTATGTACGTATAATTTTATATAGGTAATTTTGTGATTTTTTTTTTGTCATTTTACTCTGTATTCTGATCCTGCACCAATTAGGATCTTTCGGTTTGGCTCATGGTTGACTGGTAGAGAATGCCTTCTGGCATTAAGTCCGCCATTTGTACTCTTCATGTATTGTGCAATAAAGTTTAAATAAATAAATAATTCTTATTGGTCAATTAGTGGGCAAATGAGACGTTCTTGAACATAATAAAAAATTCGTAAAAAGGCTGACTACTGGTGCCTTTACCCTAGGTAGTAATAAGTTTATGCTATGTGACGGAAAGTGCTTACGGGCGAAAATTTAATCTTTTCGGAGTCGGCATTTGTTGGTGGTTTGAGACGGTAGGCCTACCACTGGTTAGTTCGTCGTCGCTCACGGTTCTAAAAAAAGCACCTTGACAATACTTTTTTTTTATACTTTAACAACCGTCTGAGTTGAGTGGTTGATATACAAGATGTAACAAGGGGATCCGCTTAAGGCCATATTCAGTAACGTATCCTGATTAGAAAAAAAATAATTATAATAGTATAATTGGTGGTTAATGGGTAAAGGAAAGATTAGGTACCAGGTTTGAATCCAGGGCTATCGTGTGATCGCGTTGTAAGTAATGGTAAGTACGAGTACAGGTTTTTTGCTTGAATAACTGTATAAGTCCATCCTAGAGCAGCTGAAAATCACAACACGGCTCTCTACAATATATCAAGAACGCGCAAGCTTTATTAGTCATATTGTGGTCATATCATGCGGTCTAAAAAGCATGACCTAGAAAGGCAGATTATCTTTGGTCAAGTGGATGGCAAGCGTGCACAAGGAAGAGCACCCGAGGTTTTCCCGAGGGTCTACAGTATGGGGTTCTTCAAAACAGGAGTGTACAGGTTTTTAAAGGGTCGGCAACGCGTATGTAACACCTCTGGAGTTGCAGGCGTCCATAGGCTGCGGTGACTGCTTACCATCAGGCGGGCCGTCTGCTTGTTTACCACCGTCGTGGTATATAAAAAAAGAAAAGAGAAAAAAATCTGATGGTGTGAAGAGGGTGGTTGGCGGCAACATGCAGTGCGTGTCCCATATGGCTTATGACCGCACAATATGGAGACGGAGCATATATGGTCGCGATCCTCAGCAATGAGGGACCGAGGAAGAAAATTAAATTAAATTAAATTAAATCATCATTTATTTCAGGCATTTACAGCCCATATATGTGTTATTAACATACAAAGTAAAAAATAAAAATTAATGATAAGACTTACAGCTATATGAAAAAGAATTAAAAGAACTGTACAGCATTTAATTTTTATTGTCGATACAGCATGTAGTTAGGTAGGTACGTTTTTTCCCTTTTAAGGTTAGATTGCAATAAAATAACATAGTAAACAAGATAACATTCTTCGCAAAGTTTATCAGCCATTGCTAACTATTCGGCGAAATGTATTTGATCGCAATTTTTATTATTTATGTTTTGTAAACAATTAACAGGCCAATTCTAACGCACACCTGGCACGCCCGCGCGAATAACAGCTAACTGATATGATTCCAATATCGTGAAAATATCGGTTTGATGTCAGTGTATGTTCGAATTGGCCTGTACCTAGTTATAATAGAAAATCAGATGAAACGAGTACGAAAAAGAGACTTGATTTGTTGATTATTCACATATTTTATTATGAGTAATTTTCTGTTTTTAATGTATACATTCGTATCATTATCTTTTTAAGTCTTTTTATCTTATTTATTTCATCTTCTTGTTCTGTGTATGTGAGCTTTATGGAATAAATGTCATTTCTTTATTTCTTTCAAATTAATAAAATGTTAAAACTTATACTAGATTGACAATAATTTAGCATCACAGAAAATATCCAAGAATAATTTGACTTGTTCCCTGCTACACTAAAATTTTCCTCAAGTAAAGTGATCTTCTTATTCCTGTAATTTATTCGTGCACTACCTGTTTCTAAAGTTTTCTGTTCTTTATATCCTTCTACCCTAAAGTTGTCTGGAAAAGATCGCTCACAGCAGCTCAAATCCTCTGGGGAAATACAGTATGATTTCACGCCACTGAAACTTATTGTGCAATATGCACTCCAACTGGAAAAGACGATTGTGCACATACTGAGGCGCCAAGCAAGTAAATAATTTATTTGCATAATATAGTGTACAGTAAGTGTACGATAGTTTCCCCATACAAACGTAACCCTCATTTTCCTGGTGTTTTTACACAATATATGATGTATTTTAAGCACAGCTGTGCCCGCATGTTTGATTTTTTCGATTTCGAAAAATAGATAACGTACAATTTTTTTAAAGTTCTTGACACTTATAATAATAAAAAATTTCACAATCGGGCATAGTTGTGGTTGATATACATCAAATTACGTCAAAATAGTTACAATAATATTAATATCCAGAAAGGAAAATGGGGTATACGTTTGTATGGAATAGCAATTACGGGATAGTCGTCCACTTTCGCCTACAGTTACCATCAACAAACTAACCGGTGTCCCAATGTGTATGAACAATAACAGATTTTAAAAAACTTAGATAGTTATTAATATTTGCACGAAATAGTTGAACCAAATTGTACCTATTTTGTTAATGTCATGTTAACGTATCTCTAAGTGAGTTTCTATGGTTTGTTGTCTAGACAACTGTGAGTACCTACGCTTACGATGCGTCTCTATGACTCCGTACCGTCACCGTTTTTAAGCAGCGATTTGGTCGCACCTTAATGCGGTTACAAACGTTACTAATTTTATCAAAGAAATGGACAGTGACATCGTCCGCGTTAAGGCCACAGCAGTAATGTCGCAACAGTAATGCAGTTGCTATCCGAACGTCAACTTTAGCTGACCACTTATTTCCATAAAAAAATATAACTAGTAGCGCCCTCTATAGGTGAGTAACAAAAGCCTTTGCCAATGCCGTCAGAAAACCTATCAAATGCAAGGTTTGCAGCTGCATTACTGTTGTGGCATAGACACAGTCGATGTTACTTTTGCTTCTTTGTGCGCTGTCGCTTGATAAAACGAGTGACGAATTAAACATTCTATCATCGCAGCAGTAACTCGGCAACGAACGACACTCATTTTATTAAAGCAGTAATGATACCAGTGTTGCCAGGTGAGTGGAAGAAAATTATCGTACTTTAGTGTCAAAATTATCGTACCGATGAAAAAATTATCGTACACCTATCAAAAATGCACTACTCCCAAAATTTATTGCAAAATAAGCATACATGTCCAATGAATAATTAAACAAAAACGCAATTTTCGTCTAAATTGCCCAAAAATCAGTTTTAAAATTTTGTATTTTTGTGATTGATCCAAACGGTTTGAATTAAATTTCGACATTTTTGACGTAAACAAAGGAGCCGAACACCCAAAAGGTGCTAACTGTAGCCTATTTCTCAAGGAAAGTGTCTTATTTTGCTTCCAAAACTATACTTTTTTGGTGGCATCGTCTAAGGGCTGAAATTATCGTACATTTGCGTACGATAATGCTCTTTGGATCGTACATCGTACCGGAGCCCAAATTATCGTACGTGTACGACAATTATCGTACGCCTGGCAACACTGAATGATACAACAGTTACTTGTCATCTTTAGCTGACCACTTATTTTCATTGAATAAATGAAATATGTAACTAGTAGCGCCCTCTGTGGGCGAGTAGCAAAAGCTATTTGCCAATACGCTATCCAGTTTTACCTGTGAAACAGTAGCTACGCCGTCGAACTACGTAATGATATTTTAGATGATTGAAATAAAACAACGTGTACATTTCTACATTTATTGTATGTTACAACATATAAAACATAGATTAACAACAATGTACAATATTTCTGTGCTACTTGCCTAAATACAGGGGTTATGCTTGCCATTCAAACTACATCCATATTACAATGGAATAAGTCTTGAAATGGCATTTGTGCTTAACGTACCTACAGTCGCCATCAGATATATCGGAGCGGCCGAGGTGCTCAAAAATATCTGAACACGCACTCTAGTGCCTTGGCTATATGTAGACGCGTGTTCAAATATTTGTGAGCACCTTGGCCGCTCCCATATGTCTGATGGCGACTGTACAGTAAGCCCGCCTTTGAGCTAACTTTGACAAATCTATAAGACGCAGTTATGCGTTAGTCAGACCAAGCTAAGTTGGCATCGATTTTGATAACCCAGCCTGTGCAAGTATTAAGTAAGTCATAATTTCAAAGAAGTTTGACGTTTAAAATAACACATGCGCTGTCTGGGCTGTCAAAATCGCTGCCAACTTATCTTGGTCTGACTCTAGAACTGTTGGTGGTACGACATCGCCACAATATAAAAAAATAACAACAAAAACAAAGAACTTTGTGAAACATTGTCTTCAAAATGGGTATGCGCTCTTCCGCATGGTTGCGTCCCTTAGATTAACCAGCGTTGGCCCAATATGTGCAGGCTTTAAGCCCTCGAGACCCACAGGGTCTAAAACTTGCCAGTCAAAAAACGACCTTAAACTTTAAAAGTTAGATTCGAATTTTAATCTCTTCGCCGACTCTTTGGGCCTCGAGGTTTAGTAAAGCTATGTGCAATGGGGTGTCGCGGCCTCTACCGTATCTACGCGGTTAGAATCCGTCTAAGCTAACTTTTCACTTGAACAGAACAAAGTGAGGTAGTGGCTTTATAAACGTCACTTTTTTATAGAAATTTTTCATTAATAATGACATTGTCACACTTAGTCATTGCAAATGCAGAGTTAGCTTGGTCCGACTCTATCGCACCGATGCGACCGCTCCGGTGTGTGAGCGAGGCAGCAACACGTATAGCGCACAGCTCGCACTCCGGAGCGGATCCGTATCGAATGTGAAAACCTTAGGCTGGTTTTAGTGTCGCACTGATCGTCGGTGGGGAGCGATCTTTTTTCGATAGTCGATTGCTGTGAAGCTTATATTATATACGAAATCTACATATTTGGGTTCGTTTTTGACGATTCTAAAAACTGGTCAGAGATATTAATTTTTGGCCTAAAATTGTTCATCTTTGATGGCAAATATCTCGAAGACAATGAACTTTGAACTAAATGTGGGATACTATATTGCTTAGCCGTTGCTGTTAATAATATAATAAGCTACAAAAAACATTAGAAAACTAAGGGATTCAGATCGAAGGTAATTGGCGCCAGGGAGCACCTTAGTACATATTGGTCGGTGCGGTTCGTTCCGCACCCGACGGTGAGTGCGGATCGTTCCGTACCGGACGGTCAGTGCGACATTAACCCTTTGACCGCCACCGTCGGCTATGGCCGACATCTGAATGACTTGCCAAGGACGCCAACGACGGCTACAGCCGACAGTTTCGCCAATGCAATAGGGACTAACGCGGGACTCTGTAAAGTTCAATTTCGCTTAAATAATCGTGAGAGCCAGCGTCCGGGGCACGGCATGTTCCTTTGTCGTCTGGCGTTCAAAAGGTTAAACCAGCCTTACTATCGCGGCGATTGTCCAGACGCCGTCAGATATATCGGAGCGGTCAAGGTGTTCACAAATATCTGAAGAAAGCTAATAGAAGGAAATAATCAAATTATTTTTATTAAATATTTATATTTGATTCTCAGTAGGCACAATACTATATTCGACTCCAGCCTCGCCTACTGGAGGGCTTGGCTATTTTTTTCTTTATATTTCACCTATTATCAAGATGTTAACACGTTCACTGCTAGCGACCCATCGTCCCACCAACAGCACTTTTCGCTACAAAGCAAAAACGTGTTATTGGCTACAAGCGAAGCAAGTTGCGCGAAGTGAATGCGTATTAGTACTTGTTGAGATATTTTTGAGCATCTTAGCCGATCCGATATATCTAATGGCGACTCAGCACTGTGCAGATATTTCTGAGCACCGTGACCGCTCAGATATATCTAATACTGTGCGCCGGGCACCTTAAATAAAACACTTATGAACAATTTCAATTCCTTTTCGTTTAAATTATGTGCTACATCTATCGTGCGTGGGTTGTAGGTACCTTTAGGAATGTTTCTTTATAGGGACCGTGTCCGTTGGACGGTCTGACATCTTGTGGCCTGAATCGGAACCATAAACATGTACATTGACATTTCACGCCAAAGTAAGTGCTGCCATCTACCGCTCATGTACGTTTTCTTGTGCATAGTAGGCTCTGCCATCTTGTGGGCTACTTTGGAAGCATAAACTTCAAATATACACCACTCGCCAAAAATATGACGTGTCCTGTGCTGCCTCCTACAGTTTATGCACGTTCCCTATATTTCCTCGTAATTTTTATCACACGCAAACATATTAAATCTCGTTTATTTTAGTGTATTTTGGTATTTCAGTATATTTAAAGTTTTCTCAGAATTGGGAATTTTCATATTTTTTCTACTCAGAATAATGTATGTTAGTATGTCTATACTTTATTGTACATAGAAATAAAAACACGAAAAATACAGTTACAGAGTAAATTAAATACAACAAAGGAACTTATCCCTGTATGGGATCTCGTCCATCATCATCATCATCACCGAGCTCTTTCCATCCTTATCTAGAGTAAAACGTCCGCAGTATTTTTCTTCCGTTTGGTTACGTTCGATTCTAAATACCTACAAACTTCTATGACCGTAACAAAACGGACAAACAAACAAAAAAAATTGTGTGGAGACTTTTTTCCCGTAAGGGTCGAAAGAACTCAAAATTTTGAGTGGAAATAATATAAAATTCCAAACTCTAAAATACAAGTTTAACATTTAATAAAAATGCCCATTTCCATGGTAGCCGTGTAACAATATATCTATAGGATACAAGTTTATTGTTATACAAAAACTCCTGAAAACGGTCGTACAGTCGCCAGATATATCGGAGCGGCCGAGGTGTCCACAAATATCTGAACACCGTAACGCCTTGACAATAGAGGCGTGTTCAGATATTTGTGAGCACCTCGGCCGCTCCGATATATCTGATGGCGACTGTACTTACAGCAACATTTAGAATGTTGACTGGCCATTAGCATAGAAAAATAAGTATCTGAGCATAGCACTCCATAAATCACCAAAACGCTTATTATTTTCGTAGTCGACATAATTATGTAGATGTCGCAACGAACGAAAAGTCTAATGCTCAACAATTTTCACGTAATATTATAACCGCATTAACCGGAACACTATTTTCAACTGTTTCTACTTGTAATATTAGTTGTAAATTGTTGAGCAATACAATTATCATCGGACGCGACATCTAGTGTCAAGTAGCGGTACTGATAAATCCACTACTCGGCGCTAGATGTCGACTACGAAAAGTGAGCATTCTATGCTTATTTCCGTTTGTTAGTCATATACCTCGAAATCAAAAATTCCTTGTAGCTTTTCAAGTATTCGCGTTTCGCCGCGATCTCATAATTTCTAAACAGATATTTTTTCTTGTAGTATGATTTCTGGTCGCCAATTACAATGGTGTATAAAATTCATAGTATATTTACTTCCCTGCCTTTCTTCACTGTAGTCGCTTTTCACCTCGATAGATATTTATTAATATTTTATAATGCGTTATTACATATCGCGACATTTCCTTTAAGCACTAAATTTCGCACTTGTAGACTAACCTTAGAGGTAGATTTCCTAAATAACAAATTCTCCAAAGCTTAGTTAGTTAGTTAATGTATGGCTGTAACAATTAGGTCAATAAGCGACCGTATTTTTATTATATCCCAGTGATATAGCCAATTTTTTTTTACGAATAATATGCGACCCAGGTAAAATGCAACTAATTTTTTTTGCGGCTAACTGAATAGGCTATTGAAAATATATGCTACATTAAAATTTGCTACTGTTGTAAAAATCTATTAAAAATATATGCGAGTAACAACATATACCACCGATATTACACGCTACAACAAAATACGCTATCACGGTGAAACGCGCATAGGTGAAAAGCTACAAGGATTTTTTGATTTCGAGGTATACGACTAACAAACGCTTATTTCTCTATGCCATTAGTCAGTTAACAATAGACGACGGTACTGTAACTGTACCCACGCACGTTTATATAATATGCTCCCAACATTCTAAACTTAGCGAATACTTCGGTGTCTACACGTCTACCAAAAAAATGGTTAGTTATTTGATGATTTGATAGATGTACTGTAAAACGTTGTACGATACATGTGCGAATAGGTAATTTGCAACTCGTGTCGATTTAAAACACTCCCTTCGGTCGTGTTTTAATTTATCGCCACTCGTTTTGAATTTCCTATTTTTCGCACTTCTATCGTAAATAACTATTAAAGCATACCAGTAGACGTATAGACATCCGAGTTTACTTGCTCTCTCTTTCGCTCTCGCAGCGTTAGAGCGAAAGAGAAACACTCCACCTATTTACTCGAATGATTTGTCAGAGATCAAGGTTACATATTTTTGGTAATTTCAGCCTTGGAGTATTGCGAATGTGATGTCATTGAACCAATTAGTTAAATAAATATATAAGTTATGTATAATAGTTAGTTTTTTTACAATCTAATTAATTATAATACATATGTGTATTGCGTTTTAATAACCGTTTTTGTTAGTCATACATTAGCGGCAAATAATCTATCATATTTATTCAGATTCATTTGCACAATTTTCTAGGTAATTTCTCAAAAACTGCTTTAGAGATTTCGATGAAATTTAGAATACAGGGACGAATGAAAACGACAATTCGATCAACCTAGGATAATTCTAATGTCTAATTTCACGAATTTTATTTTTATGCAGGCGGTCATTGCCTGCATAAAAATAGCAATATAATATAATTTTGCCGCTACTGTATATTTCTTCGATATTGCAGTCTATATTATGCTTTACAATGAGTGCAAAAAAAACTATATCCATAACATATTTCATTTCTATATCTGTAAATAATGTTAAGAATGTCCAAAATTGTAAATTTTTTTTTACGAATTATTTTTTTCACTGCACCCACATTCGGGAATTTCTCTTTTACCCTATGGTTGACTGGTAGAGAATGCCTTAAGGCGTTAAGTCCGCCATTTGTAATTATTTTTAGTGTGCATTATTGCACTATTTAAATAAATAAATAAAAATCTGTAACACTTATCTTTATCTGTTTCTATATTGCACCAATTTCGTACTAAAATGACAAATCAGTCCTACATAATGTTAAGACTCGAGTCCTTCGAGTCCTCTCTTTTAGACTCGAATGTGTTTTTACTCTTATAAAATTAAGTCAAAACTCAAGTTTCATTTTGACTTGCTAGAGACCCGATTATTTTATAGACTCGAGTCCTTTTCAGAGAACTCTTTTTAGGTAAAAAATCAACATGCAATCTTCATGTAAAATTAATCGGCATGCATCGCACCCGCTCAACCGCGCAGAATCATACTATTGTATTGTATCATTGTGAGCGTTATTACGCTCATTTTCATTTCTGCTATTTGTATTTAGATAATATCTACAAATTTGTTGATAGTCTTTATTCGAGGCTCGAGTCATTTTGAATTGCGCATAAAAAAGACTCAATATTAGACTCTACTCGGGACTTAAGACTTAACTCGAGACTTAGAAGTTTTTAGCGCAGTCTGAAAAAACGTGTCCAGTTCTTCAAATGTAGACTCGAAAGACTCGTGTTACCAACACTATAGCTACAATTTCGGAAGATCGAACTGTCATTTTAGTATCCAGAAATAAAAACGCTAATAGATTTGCGCTTCGGTTTGATATCTACTTTATACACAAACCAATCTATTCTTATACATTAAAAATAAATAAAATGCAAATGCATTTTCAATAAATCCTTTATATAGCTTACAAACTAAACTTTGGACAGAGACAAATAAAAAATAAAGATTGGTAGTCGCCATATAAAGTTGCCCAACATATTACTATAAGGTTCGCAAGTAGCGCAACTATACGGAAATCAGCAATCATTATTCTTTACTGGTCTCTGCATTGGATAAATAAATGCTTGGCATTTGTGACTACGATCAACCAACAAATATAACTGCAACGGTTTTTCGTCTCTCCGACTCGCTTACATAAATATACATCCACATATTTGGGAGAATCAACTTTTTAGCGTCACTCGTTGCCATGGTTACGATTAGTTGTCCAGGGGACAAAAGTTCATTGAAATACTGATTTTATGGTACTTAAATGTATCAAACTTGCGTTTTTGTGGTCGTTATAACCAATGTCCATAATGGGCCCCCTACTAAGCATGTTAATAGAACGGCATACAACGTCTCTTCATACAAACTGTGCCACTGTTGTCCCTTGGACAACGGGACAGGATAACAAAAAAAAAAAGTTGATTCACCCACTTAACAATTTCTTATTTATAAACAGTTCTATTTTTAAAACTGTTCATATTAAGGGATCTCGTTTCTTTGTTCAAATGGAAAACCGACATTACTATTTCTAACATTAGATATAGTTTCAAATACAGCTGGATTTACAAAAAGCACATTTTTAAACCAACTTTAATTTCAAGAAGGTTCTGTATTCAGTTGTAGCATTTATTTTTACTAAGTTTTTACTAAGGATACTTCATTTTAAAGGTCTAACTTAGGTAGGGTTGCCATCCGTCCGGGTTTCCCCGGATTTTTCCTAGTTTAGAGGGCGTCCGGGGAGGACTTCATTTGTAGTCCGGGTTTAAAAATTTTAAGCCTCAGGCCGCCCGCGACCCACGCACAACCTGTTTAAAAAAACCTGTTGACATGTCCGGGTTCTGGACTCTAAAATCCGGGGTTTTCACGCGTCTTGTCCTGGTTTCCAAATTTTAGAGATGGCAACCCTAGACTTAGGCCACTTAAAGCGCAGTTGATCTTCCGTGAAGCGCAAAATTAATAAGATTATTTGAACGGATTAATACTCACGTTAATTTAGTCGAATAATCTCTCGACATCTTCAAGTTTTATATTCTTATTAACATCATGTGCATGTACTTAGATGATTTAACAACTGGAGTCGCCTTTGCCTTTAAGAGCTTACCCTTCTGTCGAAAACCTCGGCCGCCGGTCATATGTATTGTATGGACTGACGTTTATCTGACGTGCCCCACCCCCGCAAAATCGGCAGGCTGTTTTGTTTACAAAATAAGGCGCCTCTAGTTGTTAAATCCTCCAAGTTAAAATAGGTTAGAATTTCAGGTAAAATTACTTTCAACTAATGAAGTTTCCATAATTTCGATATTTCCTCATGATATTATTTTCTAATACTTTTTCTTTTTGGGAAAGAAATTTTTCCACTCCCCTTTATTTATTACTTGTTCCGAGTTTGAAATTTACGAGAATGAAACATTTCTCTTTTTGGAAACTTCCCGCGACTTACACATTTGTTCTGTACTCGCAGCTATTCAACTTTCTTTTGGGTATCCTCCTGAAGTTATTCACGTATGGATCTCAGAGCAGCGTACATTTTCCGAATTTCCGGCGACGTCGGTCTTTCTCTTCCTGCTGAGGGTGCTTGCGGATTATACGGACCAGCTGTGGACAAGATTTTCATTTTAATACGAATAATTTTAAAATTAAAGACCGGTATTCCCTATCTCATAACACACGCACAAGCAAGCACGTTGTACAGTACAGCATTGGCTCCTTAGCGATGCTTCGAATATACGGCACGTTCAGAGAGCGAGAGAGATTTCACTGCATCATTATGAACTGCGCAATCTAACAACACCAACTCACCACTACTCATAGATTCTACGTCGACACACCGTTAGCGCGATGTAGAAAACGTGTCGGCCAATACAGTGCCATCTAGCGAGCGTTTTGGTAATCTTTACCTCGTGGAAAGCCCGCTCGATGTTCAGCGGCGGTTCTTTAGCGCTGGTCTCAATGTACGGCACGTTGAGCGAGCGAGCGAGATCTCGCCCAGCCTCCTCGCTGACGGCGCGGACGTGGACCAGGTCAACCTTGTTGGCGGCCAGCAGCATCGGGTAGGTGTCCCTGAAATCCATGCAATGTACATAAATAACAGATTCGAGCTGTTGTTTTCAGAGTGTTGGTGCCGAATAGTACCAATAGGGCGTTATTACTTGGCCTGCGCTGTTCGTTCGTCCGGCTTTTTATTAAATAGTCCAGTAAGCTCAATAAGGCGTGGTTTATAGGTACATACTAGGCGATGGTACACATAATACATAAATCAGGAACTAAGGCCCAGCACAAAAAATACTCCTATCTTATTGTGGTTTGAATCCGGGACCCTCCCAGCGTCGTAAACTTACCGACTAAACTAAAAGGCCATAAAAGGCCACATCAGGTCCTTTAATTTAATTTAAAGCAATCAGGGTTAAATTAATTCATCATAGTTTACGGATCCAAAAGAGTTCTGAAGGGGAAGATTACATTTCGGTGCCGTGACCAGGATTTTACAGTTGTCTTTTACTCCTTGAGTCCCAGAGATTCTTTGCCACTAAAAAACGAACTTAATGATTTAAATTTAATTTCTGCTGCTAACTACTATATGGGATCGGACACACCGCTGCTCAAAATACGGTCACTTTACGGAACGCCGTGACGTGCCTCATGCGAAACTACGACGCGTCAGCGCATTTTAAGCAGTGGTGTGGAGAGCATGCGGTAAAGTCGTGACTTCACGGCACGTCTCTGCGATTTTTCACCAACAGCGTATTTCAAGCCAGTTACGTATACTTAAGACTTGTACCTATAAAAATTAAATAAAAATATAAAAGTAATTATGAAAATCTATTCAAATACTGCGGAGTATTAACTGTATTTGAAAAAATAGACTTATACATTGTAACTCAATACTATAATAACATAAAATCCTTACACAAAAAAACACGACCCTTACGGTTACGTAACCTAGATAACATACCAACGTTTGAGGTCCGAAAAACAAACAATGAATAGGGTTGAAGAGTATGGAAATGCATTGTACCGCGTATATTGAATAGATTTCCATATGAATTAGCAAGCTCATTAGAAGGTCGAACATGTGGGCAAGTTAGATCTATGATAAAAAAAACACATGCTTAAAATGCGAAAATAATGCAATATTATATAAAGATGTAGTGTACTGTTTAATTAATTCTACACACCTAGCCTAGACTCCTTAACTCAAAAAATCTTTTTAATTTAAGATTAGTAGTTAAGTTAGAAAAATGCATGTTTTTTGTTATGAAATAAACAGTTTTTTTTTTAAGCAACAGTGTGGAGGACATGCAATAAAATCGTGACGCTTACGGCACGTCACTGCGGTTCCGTACCGTCTCAGTATTTTGAGCAGCATTGTGAACCATCCTTTAGTGTTACCTGTCTTTGACGCGCAGGATCTGTGTGTGGAACCGCCGTAGATTACGGAAGGATTGCGGATCCGTGACTGAATACACAAGGAGGAAGCCGTCGCCCTTCCGCATGTACTGCTCGCGCATCGCGCTGAACTCCTCTTGGCCCGCTGTGTCCAGTACTGGAAAACAATGAAGGGGTAAGAACTTTGACGTATGACCTGATGCAAATATAGCAGAGGCATAAAATGTGGAAGAGGTGTAAAGTCTAAGAAAAAGTCGTGCCCCAAGTTTAACAGCCGTTCTAGACAGCGCCATTTATCGTCACAGAATTGTCAAAAGTCAACTTTTGAAAACCAGAGACACAGTGTGAGTGCTCAATATACGAAGCCATTCAGCGCCATCTTAATTAGCTGTGGCAATCGAAGCATAAATTTGTCTTAACTTAACACAATTAAAATGCTCAGTTCCATAGAACAAACAAATTTTTATTTTGGCAAACTACATATATGGGTTGCCAGTTGCCGGCTGCCGACCAAAATTCGAGTTCAGAAAGCTGTAAAGGTTATTAACTTTACCGGTACCAAAGATACATTGATTAAACTGCGTAAAATCTAAGACAATTTAGTGCTTCGAATGTGAAAGGTAAACGAGATGGCGCTGTACAGCTGCATACATTTTCCGTTAACTCTAATAGTCAAAAGTTAACGTTTAAAAAATCAATGATCGCAAAACTACGCAAAACATATGGCGCAGTACATCGCCATCTGTTTTAGATGTCAAACTAAGGGGCACCGTTTTTTTCTTAGACTTTACATCTCTATTACAATCAATTCTCTTTGCCGGTACCTAGGCCAAGTGGGTTTGCGCAATAGAGATGTCAATCGGTCGGCACAACCACGATGCTCGATTTATTGACACGCGATTAAGTCCCGTTTAAGTTAATAATAAAATAAAGAAGTTATTCTCACCATCGAGAATGCACCACTGCCCGTCGACTTCTGTGTGTTGTATGTAGGAATCCTCGATCGTAGGGTCATAATCCGTCACGAATAGCTTCTGGAAAAACTGGATGGTGATGGCGCTCTTGCCCACACCGCCATCACCTACCACCACCAATTTTACCTGAAAAGTTGAATACATAGTGAAAATCAATCTTGCATTTCCAGAACAGTTAGCTGGTCTATTGTAACCCTTATTTCACAGAGATAAGGTCTACGAAAGGTCAGTTTGGCTACGTTTCCACCTTGCGAGGATGCATAGCAAGGGAAGGGATTAAGAACCATTAGAATATCTTCATTTCCTAATATCTACGCTCAGTGCAGCTCAATCTATTGGTAAATACCAAACAAATCACCCTCTACGTATCCTCACATATCTCTGGTAGACGCGCAGCCTAAGTGTTGCTATAGGTAGATGGATCAAACAAAGATTTTGTCTTTCCTGCTTCATCGTTAAGGATAACCACAATATTATTACAATCGCTAACTACGCCTTAGTATAGATATAGAATGCTCCATGAATTCCATGATTATTTTCATATGCGCATATTAGTTTTTAAACAGTGATTATGTAACACTTTTATGAATCAGGACGACAATTCTTAGTTCTCAGTGAATCTAAAGTCTAAACTCTAAAGCCTAAAGGGATTTCACAAAATCAAGTCCATCATTTAACTTTCACACACAGAGACACACATACACACACAACCACATATTCCCCGATCTCTTACATATGACATTGTGAAGACAGGGCCTACGATGCTGCTCACTGGTTCAGTAATAGCCTATCCACTCTTTCTTTAAGAGACCGAGGTCATATTTGTCAGGGAATATGGATGGCGGGATCACATTCCATTCCTTAGCAGTCAAATCATTCACAATAGTTTTATATCATATAATATACCGTTTTCATGCCAATGTAAGAGCATCTAATGTAACATCCTTTGAGGTTAGGGTTATTAAATCTAATGTTAATAGAGATTTAAAAAAAATCCAGTCAAAACTATAACTTGAGTGGTGAGTGTTACACTGTCAAATGAACATAGTAAGAAGAAAAAATAATATTAAATTACAAGTATTTTGATCAAAATACTGGCTCTAAGTACTAAGGGTTTTCATTTTTCACTGTTATTTAGCAAATGCATTGAGATTGTTAAGACTTCACAGGCTAGACATGTACAAGGCTACATTAGTGAGGGCTATTTCCTGAAGAATATGACTAGTTAATTTAAATCTTTTTAATTATTATCTCTTATCTCTTTTACCCCTTACCGCATGCGCAGCCCTATATGGCAGTTATAATTTTCAATTCTATTGATAGCTATTAAAGTTTATTTTTAAACAGATATACTTATATGGCGTTATTCATAAACACGTTACTGGCCTGAATTAGCTATGAATTTATTTGTTTGTCATTTTGACTTCTGTATTTGTCAGAAAGGGATAAAACATCATTTAATTAAATCAGGCCCGTAAAGTTTTATGAATAAGGGAGTTAAGCCATAGTATGTATAAGTTACTCTATGATTCACTATATATTATAGTGCTTCTCTCTGGTGACAGAACATTGCAGTAATACTCCCTATAAATATAATAAATAATCTTGTGGTCCCAGAGACAACTGTCAACTTTTGACACCAACATTCAATTGTCATCAATGTTAAGCATATAATTGCCAATGATAGTAACGTATTATCAAGCTTTATTGTAAACTACACACACACACATGCAATACAGACTTTATGTAATTTTTTTAATCATCACATCCGTCAGGAAAGACCCTCACACTAACAGATTAATAGTCCACATACACTGTCACTTCCCAGGAAAATCGACATGGCCTATGAGCTCTGAAAACAGACCACATACTGCAGCCAACAGTCACCGATCACTCTGTGATTCATGTTGATATTGTTTTATTTATAAATTATTGTCCTTTGTGTTGTGGCTTGATTGTTAATGTTGAATAATAATGATAACCAAATATAGAAACAAAAGTGAGAATAGGCATTGTGACATGTAGTTGTAGTTTCTAAATGTAGGTGGTCCAAGTACAGTTGAATCCACTTCTTAAGATCATTTTAATGAAATTACAATACGGTTTTCCGCTTTAGACATGTTTTTGGAGTATCTTCTTAAGCAAGTTTTATTGTATTATCAATGAAAAAAGTTAAACAATAGTACATACTTTTTTTCCTGACTTTGGATGATGATTAGTAAATTCCCAAAAGTTAAATTAAGATACAACACAGAATAATGCTTTATAAGAGAGAAGTATAGCATGCACTCATAAATAAATAAATAAATATTATAGGACATTATTACACAAATTGACTAAGTCCCACAGTAAGCTCAATAAGGCTTGTGTTGAGGGTACTTAGACAACGATATCTATAATATATGAATATTTATAAATACTTAAATACATAGAAAACACCCATGACTCAGGAACAAATATCCATGCTCATCACACGAATAAATGCCCTTACCAGGATTTGAACCCGGGACCATCGGCTTCGTAGGCAGGGTCACTACCCACTAGGCCAGACCGGTCATCATCATACATACAAAAACAGAATATGTTTTTCAACTTCTAATTATTTTCCATTCTCCATGATTTTTTTGTATGTTATTGACACAATGAAAAACTAGGTTCATAGCTTTTAATTTTTTTCAAAATTTACACAACAAAACGATTTTTGTTTTTAAAGAAAAATCTACAAATGAGTATATATTATGCTTAAGTGATAGGCATCAAAATCAAAGTGATTTGTTAAGATTTAGTTAGTGGAAAGCATTTTCTTCCATAATGAAATTTCATAGAAAAAGTATCATTAGTTTGTTAGGATTGCAAAGCTATTCTTCCCTCTTAACCTTTTCACTATTATTATATACCCCTTTGAACTCAAAAGGAGACTGACCTTACACTCAAATTAAATTGATTTGAAGTGACTAATACATGCAAATAGAAATAGACTTTAGGAGTCATCGGTTACTTCAATTATACTTCAAGTACCTGGGCGACCGAGCTTTGCTCGGTTATAACTATGTAATATGGTGGTGTATAGGTGATAATCTTAACTACATTTTTTTACAAAATTAAACTTGTCTAAAACAATAAAAATTATATATAAACTTGAACATATAAAAAAAAAAAGTTAGTCACCCGGCGAGATTCGAACCCGTAACACTCGTTTAGCAGTCCGCGTCTTAACCCGATGGACCAGACGGACAGTGGCCGGCAACACGAAATTAGCGACCATATTCTGCGTCGAAAGAAAAACGCATGAAAACTCGAAAACACGCGTTTTCCCAAACATAAGACTAATCTAGTTAGATTGTATACCCTCAAAAACCCCCATATACCAAATTTCAGCGAAATCGTTAGAGCCGTTTCCGAGATCACAGAAATATAATATATATACAAGAATTGCTCGTTTAAAGGTATAAGATTAAAATGATTGTCTTACCGCTGACATGGAATATGAGTTTTTATGCAATAAAAGTACAATTTACTTTTAGTAGATTGGCAAATAACCATGCCACAATTTGTTTTTTAACTATACAAAGTAAGAAAAAAAAATGGGGACCACCTTGTCTAAAATATTTATACTGAATAACAATAATGCACCTAATACATATACTTAGATGTGTGCTGTCATAAATAAGAATACCCATGAATCATTAAGAGGAAATCCCTTTTATTTGTTTTATATTTCTTCAGTACTTGCTGCATGTCTTCATGCTGAAGTGTTAACACGCAACATGGTAAAATACAGACATTTGGACGAGATTTGTGAGTAAAGTATTATCTATTAGAGATAAGATAGTGTTGTTTTCGTCTACTAACTAAAAATCAAAAAAATATATATTGCACCGTCCGATTTTTGTTATTAATAATCGAAAAGCGCTACGTACCGTCGGCAAGTTCTCATTGGGAGGACCTGGGCGCGTCATGGCGCGCGCCTTCGATCCCAGCCTCCGACTCCGATGTTCATGGGATATTATCTGAAACGCACCACGGTATAAACAACTACCTATTTCCTATTGGCAACTCGCAGTGACCCCACGCCCGTGGCCCAATCACGGGTCCTGTGGCGTGTTATCATTTTAAATTATAAACTAATCACCTCATTATTGCTAAAAGCTTTTGATGTGCGTTCGGATTGAATTATAAGTAGTGTTTGGTGATGGGGATAACGTAACTGAATTCAACGCAAAAGGTAAGACTATTTTTCCATTTTTCCTTCCCCGTTCCGTTTCCGTTCCCCGTACACTGACAGATCGAATCGATATGAAACTAAGTTGGCAGCATTTGACATTGACGGCTGCCAATGGCGAAATCTGTTCAAGCCATATATTTAAAAGCCAGATTTTATTTAGTTTTTCAATAATTACATGTTTGTAGGGGATTCCCCAGCATATTTAATTTCTGAGATGTCCATTTAATCTTTTGATTAATTGAATATGCAAAAAACCCATGCGCTTACCTAGACTTAAAATAATTGTAATCATGTTTCATCGTGATAAACTTTCGGTGTATGAAATAAATATTCCTTTTTTTAATCTTGTAAAATAAGGCAAATATTTAAATAGTAAGTATCTACCATGGGACGGAACTCTTTGAAATTACTTTTTGATTAATTCGAGAACTTTGATTTTTGTTTTTAACACTTAGTTCTAATAATGTGAGTATCCAAGTTTTTGATATTTTTATGGGGATTGATCACCATATCTAAACATTATAACACAATAAACCTTTTGAATATTAAACTCTTATTTTTATCTGTTTTATATTTTTTCTCCCTACACAATCTTACATCAATCTCGCAGATCACGTCGTTAACTTACCTTACCTGTCACTGCAACCTCCCCTACTGCGGTACTCAGCTAGGGACTCCGGGACTCAGGTGTGAATTTATGAGCGCGCTCCATCCATCAAGGGGCTGGAACAAGTTGCACGGTGCATGCTTTAGTGAGGGACGAAAAAATACCGGTCTATTTTAGGAATATAAAATAGCAGTATTGAAATCTAGTTTAAAATTTAACTTGGTGTTTTACTAGTAAAACTATTATTATTTTTAACTATTATTTTCAATACTGCTATATTATATGCTATATAGCTAACTAAAACTAATAAAGGTTTCAGTTAACTTACTGTAGGAAAGGGATAGATAAAAAAAGTGAAAAAAAAAATTTGGTACGGAGTGAAACCTGACGAGCGTTTTCGGCTTAAAATACGTGAGTGACCCATTTTAATATATTAACATAACCTCTTTCCTTAAAAAAAACATAATACTCTTGATATCTATTCGCCGAGACCATAAAAAATTAAATAAAATAAAGTTAGAAATTTAGAAAATGACGAATAGATAGAAGTCAACTTGCCTTCGTTATCTTATTGCTCCGCAATTGTACAACTTTTGTTCCACCACGGTCTCACCGCTGACGATGAACTAAACCTGGCCATTTATCATTCAGCAATCACAGCTCGGTCAATTAAGTCCAGCAAATCATACGAGCGAATGATTTCGCTAGATCAAAGGCCCCGCCGTTCGAGTGCTTGCATATTAAATATTATCTACTCGATATACTTAGTAGTTCAGCTATTAGTAAAATGGCTAGCATTTTACTCATAAAATGTTTCATATCGACTGCCATAATTTTACTTGTGTACCTTGATCTCGAAATGTTTAACGATTATGAGTATTATGACTATTATGAGTAGAATTAGAGATCACTCGTATTAAATATAAATTTAATATTTAGGGACAATCTTACACAAATCGCCCAAGCCCCAAAATACCTACGGTTTTTTAGTCTAGGCTAAAAATTAAAAAAATAAAATTTGTTTATTTTAGACCATCCGATCCATATTTTGTTAGTTAATCAGAACAATTTATATCCTATATTGGTACTTTTATTTTATTTTTTAAACTATTAACAACTTAATAACCTCCCTGCGTGTAGAGAGGACCACGGGGCAAGATGGATTATTTAGCCCTGCCTATCGCAGTTTTTCGCGATTGTGCGCTTTCTCGAATAACTGACAGGCCGATATCGTCCGGCGAACTGGTAATCAGTGGGCCCCTTTAGATTAGTTCAAGACTTCAAGATTGTAATCAGATCTGCCAGCCGCACATATAATTTGGGAGTATTTCCCTTGTCTAATGTTGCCCCTCATGGCCCGAATTACCCCGTTCGACAACAATAATTCCTACACATATGCAAAGCCGTCCGTGCCTTTAAGCACCATGCCTCACCTTGCATTCTGCGTGCCGCTTATCAAATCCACCATCACTTCCGTTTCCGGAGGCATTCGGACTTTCAACATCTGATCTTGATTTGAGGCTGGCAACGCACTTGCAACCCCTCTAGTGTTGCAGGTGTCCGTGGGCCACGGTAATAGGGTTGTTTCCAATTTTTTGAAACGCTTGTATTACGTTCTATATTAAGTAACTAAAAGTTGCCCTAAAATTCAACTTTTATACTAAAAACGGCTTTAAATATGTTAAATTAACAAAATATATTTTGACAGATGCTTTCGCGCCCAAAACGCTCTTTGAAAATTGTGTGACGTCACAGTTTACGGTTTGACACATAACTACATACACACGTAGAAGATACGAACTGTCAACTGACATTTGTCATTTGTTGTTTATCGCCTAACTGTCAACAGTGTCAATCCGAGAGTTGTGACGTCATCAGAATCTTCAAAGACGTTTCGAGTTTGGTCACGTGACGTGTGCCACCAGATATTTTAAATTCAATATTTACAAAAATATGGTCATTACAGGTCCTCTAAAAGTAATTTAACATGTTCATGTAATCGAAAAGAATTTATTGGGATACAATTCTGCCCTAAGATTTGTATATAGATGGAAACAACCCTATTGCTTACCATGAGGCGATTCATCTGTTCGTTTGCCTCGTATATAAGACAATGATATGGCTTTTAAAACACAGGGTAACTTAGTTTGAGAGTAATCTTAATATCATCATCTTCCTAGCCTGGCTTGAGATTCATTCGGCGACTCAACTCCAAGAAACGCCACAGGGATTGAGTTACGAAAGCGACCTGGGCGCCTAGCCAAGGTGACAATCGTTCGCGCTACGATAACGAAACGCTTTGTTTCTCTCTATCACTCTTCCATATTATAGTGCAACAGTGACAGGAGGCCTACCGCGAACCACGTTCGACGTGTTGCCTCTCTGTCGCACTTGTAAATTCGTACGTAAGTGTGATATGGAGGTACGTCGAACGTGGTTCGCGGTAGGCCCTCTGTTGTCAGTGACGTTTCGTTCGCTACCATAGATGTGCTATACGCGTGCGCCCGTGAGGAACAGAACGTACACAATGCAACAAAATTAAATAGTACATTACGATACAAGTGCGAAAAATAGGAAATTCAAAACGAGTGGCGATAAACTAAAACACGACCGAAGGGAGTGCTTTAAATCGACACGAGTTGCGAATTACCTATTCGCACATGTATCGTACAATGTTTTACAGTTCATATGGCCTTTTAAATATTTGACACAGTAACGTAATATGCTAATTTGCGCACTAGTGCGGTAAAATAGCACCATATGTACTATAAAACACGTTTTAACATTCCTATCAACATACCAAAAACAACCTATGTAATTTAGTCGGGTTATTTCAGTGATTTGTCGCCCACCATACTAAAATTTACGGCGGGGAATAAAAAAAATGATACTGTGACAAGGGCAAACAATAATAATGCTTTCTCTGGTACTCCTACTGAAAGTTACACAAGAGCATCTCGTTCGGTCATCTGCCGGGTCTACCATTTCATCTCTATACTATTGTACCTCTATGTTCGCTACGGAGCGGATACGCTTAGCATATTGACTACGCACTGTGACCTTCCAACCCAGAGGGAAAACAAAGCCGGTCTAACAATTGGACCCGGGTACGTCCTTAAACTACGTCCACAAGAGAGGTATGGGCATTGTGAATCTCATCACGCTTTGTGTGGTAGGGTACAGCCAGTGGATGTCATTCTAGATCTAGAGCAGAGCCCAACTGGGGAAGTACCTCCACCTTACAGAAAACCGCAGCCAAATAACACTATACCCTACTCATAGTGTTGTGTTCCTGCCGGTGAGTAAGGTTACCAGAACCAGAGCTCAACGAGGGGGGGTGGAGGTTTAGGGTCGGCAACATGCATGTAACTCCTCTAGAGTTGCAGGCGTACATAGGCTACGGAGACTGCTTACCATCAGGCGGGCCGTATGCTTGTTTGCCACCGCCGTAGTATTAAAAAAAAAGTTGGGTTCTACTCACGATAGCTTCCTTCGTGGCCTAATTTTAACATACTTTAAGATGCAATTGTGCATCTCTCTCGCCTGCTAGTATATTTTTACTAGCAAGAAATATCAAATTAAGATCCTATTTTAAAGCTCTAATCCTACTCCTGGCCTTATTACGCAACCAACTCTTTCAGCATTAGCTGTTAGAAAGAGTAAGCGATCATGAATGGGTATGCTTGTAGGTGTATTATTGTATTGACCAGTCGGTGTCATTGACCTCAGGCTATTCGGGTCGGGCCTTTCCGATTCTAATACTTATATTAATAGACGGCGGTCATGCAGCGAACTTGACTGTGATCTGTCTCTCATATGCAGTTTAATACGAAAAGATTTTATAGTTAAATTCTACTAACCAAATAACCTACATAGATAATACTAACTTCTTACTTCCCGCGCCTTCGTTTGCGTAGTAATGAGCGTGTGTAGAGGTAATTCGACAGGCAGACAAACAGAGTTACTTTTGCATTCATAATATTATATATATGGTTGGGATTATTAAGTTAGATACCTCCTCAATTACTCAAAGGTTAACTGGAAGAGATCCCTGAAAGAGGTAAGTTCGCCTTTGTACAAATGATGTGTGTGTTTTTTCCTGTTTTATGTTTCTTTTTGTACAATAAAATGTTTTACTACTACTACTAGATAATACTAACATACAAGCTACATCTCATAAGGTATTTCCAGTTCATGCACCTGTTTCACAAATCGTAAAAAGATCCACATCAATTCATTATGAATCTCATCACCTAAGTGACGCCCCACAGGACGATCCCCTATGCCCCCGGCGGCAGGTACTAACCGGAATACTTACAGGTACGCACTAAATCAACAGGGTTCCCGACTTTCTCTCATAGACTCCATTTCATAAAGTGTTTCAGAAGACCTCGATATCACCACACATTTACTTATAAAAATGGTCCTTCAAGTTAGCTTAATTAACTTAAAAGGAAATTTAATGCTATTCTCAATTCAAACAACCTGTTTCACAAATTGTAAAAAATCCATCAATTAATCATGAATCTCATAAGTGACGCTCCACGGACGATCTCCTATGTGCCCGGCGGCAGGTACTAGCCGCGTAGCCAACATCTAAGTATTCTGCAATTATTTTTGTTTATTATTTTATTTTTGATCTTTTTCGTCTTGGAATATCTTTCTTTGTCGTTATACACTCTTCTATCTAATACTAATATTTCTGTAACTACTTGCGGGCTAAGCACGGTCGTATTTTTACCGGTTGTCACCATACTTGTCACGTTCTTACTAGTATGTAAGTGCGAAAGTGACAGGCTTAGTGACAGGTGATAAAAATGCCACCATGCTGCCACCGTTGGTCGCGAGTAAATTTTTTTAGGTATACTGCTATTGAAAGAATAATGAAAAGCAAACCTCGTAATGTCCAAACGCCATCGCCAACTCGGGGGGGAAAAAATGGGAAAATACGTGATCTTACTTTAATAAAATGGCGGTCGGGAGTTGGTTTTCTATGTTGCTTTTAAATTTTAACGAATTCCGAATAGTGCTATCTAAAAATTACAAAACATGATTATAAAAAAAGAGATCCAATTATGAGGTGTCCGACTTTAACCGACGATAGGTAAGCCTAAATAGGCGGTAGCTGATACGGTAAACTAATACTAAGGGAAGCAGTGTGAAAGCGTTAGTGTATAATGAATGATTAATGACATCGAGTCATTGCACCGCAAGTACGCGCGACGTACAATGTCAACATTTTTTATATACTTTAATTTTTTTTTTCATTTGAAGCTTTTAATAATTATGTAGATAAAGCAGTGTATGTAACTGTACATAATCAGGCATTCAAATACTCGTGTGATCCTTTTATGAAACTCATTTCATTCGATTCATAAACCTACACTCGTATTTTAATACCTTTCATTATGTAGCAACTACATAAACTACAATTATGTTAGGCAAGTGATCTGTGAAACGCAAAGCAGAGCACGTGTCGTGTAAGGTGCGATATTAATATTGGATCGTTCCATATGGTACGATTTTAGATGAAGTACTCACGTGATAGTGAATTGGATATCGATGTGGCGCGAATTCTCGAACTATCTAGTATTGGTACAGTGAGCATCATTCTGTAACAGCTTAACAAAAAGTAATGTCTTTAATATAGAACACCTAAGACTGTAAAAAATATACTTTGGAATGTGAAAATTAGAATTTTTTCTTTATTTGGAAAAGTTATCTGGGATGTCAGATACTTTTGGCGCGTTGTTTCAGTCGCTACTATTGAGGCTGACTGTACAGCTTGGCACAGGCCATGAGCCCGGATAACAAGCATAGATTAAGTGCTCACGTAATAGTAAATTTAAAATCGACGTGGCGCGAATTTTCGCAGCTATAGGAGTTAGGTGGAAAGATTTTCGATTTTAGAATATGTCTGACCGTTGATGAGGAAGCGATAATGTGGCTTGGCTTGTCGGCGTTCGGCGATGGAATAGATTTTGACGACCAGTTTGGCCTAGTGGGTAGTGACCCCGCCTACGAAGCCGATGGTCCCAGGTTCAAATCCTGGTAAGGGCATTTATTCTTGTGATGAGCATGGATATTTGTTCCTGAGTCATGGGTGTTCTCTATGTATTTAAGTATTTATAAATATTTATATATTATATATATCGTTGTCTAAGTACCCTCAATACAAGCCTTATTGAGCTTACTGTGGGACTTAGACGATTTGTGTGATAATGTCCTATAATATTTATTTATTTATTTATTTATTTAATAGCAGCTTTGAAATGATCGCATCTACTTATATAAAAGGAAAATAAGGCAACTAAACGGTAATATAACCGGTACATTGTTGTCAATAACTTAAAAACGGAATAAATTAGATAGCAACTAGAATTAATGAATGGGATCTAATATTTAAAAATAGTCCATTGTGCAACGAGGGGTGATAGTGGAATTTTGCAAACGAAGTCTTTAGATTTAATTCGAAAATTAAAGTTCCCGTTCAGATTAGGGAGTTTTACTTACTCAATGTTTTTAACTGTAGATGACTGTTTCATTTAACATTGACGAAATGTCATAGAAATCGAAACTAAATTTAAGGAACTTTCGAAAAGGATTAGAGAGGTCACCGGTGACCGCAGAGCTGGCAGCTTCCTCGCTCAAAGAATTAGTCTTGCGATACAGCGAGGAAATGCTGCTAGCATCTACGGCACCATGCCGCAGGGGGATAGTTTTATTTTATTTTAAGTCTATTTTTATTTATTTTTAGATCTAGGTTTTAAGTTTTGTAGTTTAGTTTTTAGTATATTTACCAAATTTAAATATGTAACTATCTTAAATAAATGTAAGAAGGTTGTGCAATAAATGTGTAGAAAAATATCGAGAACAATTTCATGGGAACTTTAGCAGTTTTTGAAAAACCTCTTTGGCACATTGCTATGTACCTAGTTTACGCCTTTATAAATGTAGGTACCTAACCTACTACTATGTACGTGTGTGTATAATATGAAATGATATTAGATGGATGCATAGAAGAAAGTATAGTAGTTACATGTAAAAAAAATGGTATCGGACGTTATTACACAAATTGTCTAAGCCCCACTACACGCTAAGCTCAAGAAGGCTTGTATTGTGGTTACTCAGACAACTAAATACGTAAATACATAGAAAACACCCAAGACTCAGGAATAAATATCTGTGCTCATCACCCAAACTGCCCTTACCGGGGTTTCGAACCCAGAATTGGCCAGAACTATTGGCTTCATGTGCAGGGTCACTACCCACTAGGCCAGAACGGATATCATTGCATATTACGAGTATATAGGTAATAGTATACAACGAACAATTCAATAATGCGTCAAATCCAGTCAAAACCCTAGTCCACGCAATTTAACTTGCAATTAGTGCGTAATGCAGGCTTGCCCGTCGCCATGGTGACGCCCCGGCTTCCCGTTCCCGCGTTCCCGGTTCCCGCGCTTTTCGATCGATACCGGGGCGCGTTCCGAAACCTGCTCTAGTGCAGCGCCGCCTTGTGCTCGGGTTGTGTCGGATATCGGTACAGAAACATCCATTTACTTTTTTTTCTCAAACTTGTAATGAAATGTTGACATGACTTCAAATTAGGTCCGGAAATACCACATATCAGGTGCGATGAGTGAAGATGATATGTAGAGGAATTTCATACAGCCTTACACACCTAGGCCTGTAAACCAACCTTCTTTTGTTTTCAAACGTCAAATTATGGCACGTCTTGGCATTAAACCTTAAAAACCCTATAAGCAAATTGCTGGCATTATCCTTTAAAAAAAAATATTTTCGTCTTTTTTGGGTTTTTTTTTTCTTTTTTGTGTTTGGTAAATGTTATTTCGGAGTTCCAAAGAGGAACGAAAATTTAATTATTTATGCGCTACGACGCAGGGTTTAGGAGATACAGTCCTATAAAGTTTTTTTTTCAGGTATGCAGAAATCTTTATAGGCCTGTATCCCCTAAATCGTGCGTCGTAGCGCAAAAATAGTCAAATTTTCTTTCCCGTTGGAAACCCAACGCACTGAATAACTTATCACATTAGGACATGAAACAATCATCATCATCATCATCCTATTTTTTTATTATTATTTCATTGCAAGTTTGAGAAAAGCACTATACAAATCTAGGCGAGAAACGGGGTTGCCAGCCGCGTATCCCTATCCGTCCTCGCTACGCTCAGCCGTCTATATCTACTTGGCCTGCAATCCTTCGTTTCCCGTCCTCTTTAATAATGTACTATTACTTAACAGGAGTAAGATGACAATCGTTGACAGAAAGTGCCAATCGAAAGTTAAATAAGGTATGGGAATAGTCACGTAGTGAGTTTTCGTAGCATCTGTAAACCCGATACATGTATTTCTTTTTGTTTTGTTTGGTGTTTGTTGATTTATTATTGCCATCTTAGCTAGGCGTCTGATGGTAGAATGGTGGTTTATGTAAAAAAAAAACTGGGCTTTAGCGAGAGTTGAACTTGTAGCTCTGAATAAATCATAGAAAGTCCTAGATTTAATCTCGTCTGAGGTGGCCACTATTATATTTGTAAATCAGTTAGAAAAAAACAGAAAGCCTACTATAGGAATAGGATAATCCTTTACCTGACTCTTACATGAAACATAATTTAATATCACACGTAAGGCGAGCTGCAAAATTGCATGGATATATATTATAAATGAATTTATTCATAAGGGGTCATGCAATTTTGCGGCTGGATTAAATATGTTTTTATTTACGATTAAATAAGATCCTAAAAGAACACTGTCACATAAGTCAAATATTTTTTTCTTTTGTACAATTTTTCACTTCGTTTTTGAAGTGACCCAAATAACTTTTTGCCACTATATTTTTTATATACCTACATATATTGAAAATTAACCTTATTAAGTTTACTGTAAGGACCTTTCAGATAAATATAGCAAAGCAAAAATCAGTTTTCTAAATTAGACAGCAGACACATGACGTCACACCATTAATATTCAATTGGCATCGTTATTTCGCGAAGAACAACGGGTTTGAGAGCATTATCTACAGTTCGTTGACCGCGCGATGACCGCGACCTTTTTATTATGTAAGCGCTGTTCTTCCTAGACTTTTTAATTATTGTTTAGACAGATGAATGCAAGTTACATGTCACTTCATAAGTGACGCTTCAATTTATTGTCAATTCGTGTTCCGATACAGTATCACGATTCGCAAACCAGACGACATAAATTTCAGTAACAAAATTTACGTAACAACGCGTGAGGAGCGTTCCGAACGCATCACGCTCAGTACGCTTCCGACCGCCGCGCAGGCCGCGTGCGTCTGCCACACTTCCCGGTTCAACGCACTTGCTCAAAACAATAGTTACTGTGCTTTTGCATACGGTGAGTTCAGTGAACGAGTGTTTTAGTTTTGGTGGTGTGTCGGCAAATAGAGGGTGGAGTGAGGGGTCGGCACGTGCCCGCGTTTGCTAGCTGTCGACGAATTTAGAAAAACAGGGGTGATTCCTGTTTACCTACTAATCGTTTATTGTACTAAAGACTAGTATATCTTGGTATCACGTTGTGGTAAAACGCTTCTGATTGTTATTTTGAGTACTTATACAATTTTTACGAGTATGACTTCATGCTAGAGCATTGTAAAAACTTAACGATGTCTTGGAAACATAAAAGTAGACATTAGTATAGCAATGTACGTTAATATCAAGACGTTATTTCATTGAAGATTTAGTGCCTTTTATCTAATTCGTCCGGTCCTAAAATAAGTTCATGCTACAAAAAGACAATATTTAATAATATGTACCTACTTAGGATAGTGAATCAATTATTGACAACCTGAATTAAAATTGTATTAAACTGGCGCCCAAACGTGGGGCCAAAACAAACCACAGATTAAATAATTGTCATCAAAATATTACCAGTATTTCCAGTATCAAAAACAAGCAATCACTAAATCCTATTAAGTGATTGTTTGACACGGTCAATACTGGTAATCCCAGCGGGGAGTCTCTTACTCTGATTAACACTAACTCGTAGATTGCGAGAATCATCTCCAGCTTGATTCATTGGTAGGGTGCGTAGCAATCACTCCAATCGTTAGGGTATTGTTAGAAAAATATAGTCTATATGCAAACATCACGAATATAAGGCTTTATTTATTAAGTCCCCGCTTCTCTGCAAATTATTAAATATTTTTCAACACAGTTTTTACACGCCTTTTGGTTGCATTTCCAAAAATCCCGTTTCAGCGGAGCTCTACTCATATAACATTTGAAGAATAGGTCATTATATTTTTATTTATAGTTACTATTTCGAGAGTATAAGTAATAGAAGATTAACTTTTAGACAACAAGGAAGCCCTAATGAAAAATCTCTTTAATATAGTTGTTCGAATACATATTTAATCCTCACAATAAACATGCTCATATGAGACTAAGATTGAGAAAGTAACACTAACCTATTTCTAAAAGCCGATTTTAGAAGATTCAGATTTTCTTTAGGATCCAAGGAATGATTCACCCCAAAGCTTCAATTATTCTCAAAAACGGCCTCTTTACTCTTCAACGCCTATAGATGCGTAGAAGGATAGGCTGTTAAGGGTCGAATCTCGTAACTCAGTGAATCCCGGAGGGTCGGGCGTCTTGTAGAAAAGTTACCCTAAAGTTCTCAAGTCGAATACGATTGTTAATATTATTGACCAAATCTGTACAACTTTGTGTACTTACTGTATGATTTTGGCGCATGGTGGGAATTTTAAAATCTTATGCGGTCCAGATAGTAGTGTTTGTATATGTATGTGACATAGCAATAAGAATAATACGAACAATATCGTCATATTTTGTTTCATTTTAAATATTCCACGTTTCTTATTAATGATTATTAAATCAAATCAATACTAACAATGTCTGGCCTGTAGTTACATTTAAATTAGTAAATCTCTTCAACTGACTGTTAGAAAGTTATTTATTTTTGCAATAGTGTAACTCCCTTATTCATAAACGTCTACTAAAGTGGACAAGCCGCTAATAATCGTTTGTCCCTTTTCATCATACCAATACGTCGGAACAGGACAAACGATTATTAGCGGCTTGTCAACTTTAGCAGACGTTTATGAATAAGGTGGTAAGTAGATAACATATACATTTTCTTCATAGTCCTTCGGCTTATTGTATTGCTTTGTTTTAGCAAAAACGTTAATTCAGCGTTGCACTTACCAAATTCCAGTTTACCCTTCTATACACGAGCTGATGGTCCCGGTAAGAGCATATATGTGTGATGAACACGGACATTTGTTTCTGAGTGTTATTGAGCTTACTGTGGGACTTAGTCAATTTGTGTAATAATGTCCTATAATATTTATTTATACACATGAACACGTAAATAACATTGTATTGGGGCTAATTATTATTATTATTATAATCTTTAATTCAGACCAAGGATCCATATTTTGTTAGTAATGTACATAAAAACATAGAAACTAATAGTGTTAGTGTATAACATAGAAATAAAAATAATGTTATGTAAGGGCATGGAGCCCAATCCTTTTTTTTTTTTTTTTTTTTTTCTAGGGGGGAAAATGCATTCCGCATACCACCCGGGTGCGGGGGGCGACCCGAGTGGTTATGTGGGACTCCCGTCCAGGCTAATGAGGCCGACGGTATACCCACTAAAAACCCCCCATATGTCACCTCGTCGCCTTATTGGTGGGGTTACGGGAACGCTTGCGCACTCATCCGCGACCCCACCGGCGGCAGCCGCCCGCGAGCGGCTCCCTCGCAAATGCCCGAAGGCCCTTCACGCTAGGCGCGCCAGATGGTTCGACGCGCCTTCCTCCTCGGCCTCCGTCCTGCAGTGTAGCGGACCCCCCCGAGCCCGCCACAAGGAGGCCACGGGCGCCAGAAAACTCCCAGCGCCCGGCGGCAGATGAGGTCCATGGTTCTGCCGCAAACCACAAACTCGGCTGCAGAGGACAGGGAGAACGGCACACCGTAATACCGACACTCCTCTTCCTCTGCAGCCCCACCAACGCCGCTACTGCGGAACGGCCCCGCCAAGGTCGCAGGGGATAGGGAGAGTGGCGCATCGTGATACCATCACGCCTCTTCCCCTGCGATCCCACCTCGGCCGTCGAGGATAGGGAGAACGGCTCACCGCAATACCGACACTCCTCTTCCTCGACGGTCCACCTCCAGCGCGTCACAAGCGGGCTCACCAAGCCCACTTGGAGCGTCCTCCTCGGGCCAGCCCGTACCTCAAACAGGCCGGCCCTGGTTGCCTCTTCGCTTCACCGTGGGTGACCAAGCCACGGCTACTAAGCCCCTCCACCACGACAAGGTGGGCAACCCGCGGGGGGATGGAGCCCAATCCTAAGCTAACCCTTGAACAAATAGCGAATCCAGTTCAGTTCGCGCCAGAACTCAAATAGAAGCTTTCTAAATTCGCTACCGATATTCGGACCTAAGTAGGACCTGGGCTATAACCGCGAAAATCGAAGTTCGTCAATAGGGTTGTTTTAAATTTTTTGAAACGCTTGTATTACGTTCTATATTAACTAAAAGTTGCCCTAAAATTCAACTTTTATACTACAAACGGCTTTAAATATGTTAAATTAACAAAATATATTTTGACAGATGATTTCGCGCCCAAAACGCTCTTTGAAAATTGTGTGACGTCACAGTTTACGGTTTGACACAACTACATACACACGTAGAAGATACGAACTGTCAGCTGACATTTGTCATTTGTTGTTTATCGCCTAACTGTCAACAGTGTCAATCCGAGAGTTGTGACGTCATCAGAATCGAGTTTGGTTACGTGACGTTGTACCAAAAGATATTTTAAATTCAATATTTACAAAAATATGGTCATTACAGGTCCCCTAAAAGTAGTTTAACATGTTCTTATAATCCAAAAGAATTTATTGAGATACAATTCTGCCCTAAGATTTGTAGATGGAAACAACCCTATTGCGGGCATTTTTCTCACTCACTCCAATTACATCTTAGTGAGAATAAAAGAGATAGATCCCGCAATTTGCGAATTTCGGTTTTCGCGGTAGGCCCCCTGCTTCGTAGGCAGGGTCAGTATAACATCGGCAGTGAAGTCTGTGAAACGTTTTATGAACAGACGGGAGCCATGATTGTCCGCCATTATGGCTCACGCCTGATTGCCTCTACTCTAATCAGTCCGTGCGTTCTCACGGCTAACCGAGATCAAGTGAGACTCCAGTCCTTCAGTATACTGTAATGTGTTTACCACACATCTTTATGACAATCGGCCTGATTCGAAGAATGATTAAACACGTTTAAGATCTTGGAAAGATCGATAATTAAACGACACGTCAAAATTGACGTTTGTTTCGATTCCGCCGTGATCCCAATAAGATCTATCTCCGATATTTCTTGACGTTAGAAATATAGGAGTGACATTGGTTGCCCGAATCGAGCTACTTCTGTCAATTATATGACATACAAACGATATCTAAATGAGAACTTATCTAAAACAGAACTTATCGTTATCGTATCATTCTTCGAATCGGGCCGAATAGATAATCGCTCACTGCTTTTGCAGTCAAAAGATCAAGACATTGTCTGAAAAATATTTTAAGATTAAGTAACCCAACTTCGGTGCCAAATCAGTATTTCATAGTACATTGCAAAGTCATAAACTTTAAAATCGAATGAATATACTGTATGTAGTGTATATACCAGTGGCGGATCGTTCAAAGAACTCGATTCCCATCGGCTTGTCTAATTTCAGCCCGTTGAGTAGTTTCACGATCGGTTTATGGAGAAAAGGAAAGCAAAATTAGCTCCGGGTTCCCTACGAATATTTGTGCCGCGCCGCCACTGGTATATACATAATCCAATAGTTACTATTTATTTACAATGTTTTGAAATCTAACCCCAAGCAGTTAACAACCTCTTAACCACTATAATGAGAGTAATTTGTGCACGTTTGACAAACCACTGGAACCCAGCCTCCGTCCTATATAAATATAATCTGTATAGGACCTTAATCCAACTTTAATCTGTCTGGGCATACGAATATGTCAATATATTTGTAGGTCAATGGCAGTTGACCCTTAACCACTATAATAAGAGTAATCTGTGAGCACTATATCGTTTGACAAGCCACTGGAATGATCCAGCCTCCGTCCTATATAAATATAATCAAGAGTGCGACCTTCGCCTGTCTGGACTGGGCTTTCAAATATATAGCATGTCGCTATATTTACGAGAATTTATTGGTTTTCTCGAAGGAAGATAATCGTATAATCGTGTGATTCAAACGCCATCAAAAACATTTCATATAAAAAGATGCAATTCTCGCAACACAGTTCTTCTACTAATTACAAAAAATTTCGAGATTTGAGATGTGATGTTAAATCTAACTAGTCGGTTATTTTAGTCAGTACCGAAAGTGTCCGTGCACAGGACTCTATTTCTATCGACTTGCAGATTTTGAAATCGTATCAATATTAGATATGCTTTTTAGGGTTCCGTACCAAAAAGGTACAAAAGGTACCCCTTATGGTGCGTCTCTGTCCGTCCGTCTGTCTGTCTGTCACATCGCATCTATTTGAAATTTGGAATAGTTAATGAACAACGCTAACCCATACCTAAAGCGCGCACACTGTCTATTTGTATCGGAGTAAATGAGATAGCACTGTCGCATGTTACTGGCCTGGACAAGGGAATAATAGGAAAAATATTTAAATAAAAAAATGGATTATTAGTGTAATATTTTACTCAACAGCGGTTTAGATATAAATGTTTTGAAATTGTGATTTTAATTGCAGACCCATAAGTCAAAACAGTAAAGACATAGAACCGTTTAATGGTGATTTTAAGACCAATCTTTGCAATTATTTTCTATCGAGCTGATTTCGTTCAATCATGTATCGAGTACAACCACGGTCTTTGAAATATAATTAATATGAACATATATTTTTCTTACTTGATTAAAACAAATAGTCTTTCTTAAAAAAACTGTTTAAGTAACATCAATTTCAAGGACATTGGGTGTTGACAGCCTCTTAACAATGGAAAATGCCCAATACGAGTATGAAGAGGAGGCAACATTTTAAAAGTCTAGTGACTAGGTCAAGTGGGGTATCAAGAGCTCAAATTAGACATTCCAAATATATATATTTATAATTGTAAAAAAAATGATTTCTGAAGGTAAATGTGAAAAAAAATTCTCCGAAGTTTACCGAAGAAAAATTATGGATTTTTTACATAATATGAAAATTACTATAAAAACAGTAAAAATGTAATCTTGGAAAAATCTACAAACGTGCATTACATCGCGCAAATTAGTTAGATTTGCCGAGAGATGGCGCCGTACACAATTTTCTTACAATTGGTATAGGTACTTCTGATCAAAAGTACACACGACATAATTCAAAGTTTGTACGGAGCCCTCGGTGCGCGAGTAAATCGAACTCTCACTTGACCGGTTTTTTAAATAAATATATAATGACTTGGCCAGATTAAAAAATATTTATTTAATAAACAAAAAAACTTACGTTACGTATAATCACTATATGCAAAACTGGGTCGTCTGATAGTCTGCCAAGCCAATTCTCTACAACGGAACCATTCTCGTAAAATATCGGGTTTTTGAACCACTAACAATGCAAGTCTACAGTCACAGACTAGAAATTGGACTAGATACCGAAAGTAATACCGACTGTCTAGAACTAAGCGACCTGTTCACTCGAAATCCAAACACGCGCACAAGAGGACACCATGTTAAACTAGTAACAACAAAGCATAAAACAAATATCGGCAAAAACTTTATTGCAAACCGTAACCGTATCGCATCACCCATGCGCAGAGTGCGCGGGAGCCACAACATGCACCATCCTGAGGGTCATAAGTGAGAAGACGGACTGCCCCATGCTGGGACACTGGGTGCGAACGCATATCGCATGCGCAAGTATCGGGTGTTCCAGAGGGTGGCAGATATTTAAACTAAAATTATTATTATTGTTATTTATTATTTATTTGATCTGTACCCTACTAACATAGCTTAAGTGTTATGTAATTACTATTAACACTACATATATGGATTCCGTCTGAAATAATTTTTTTTTTTAAACCGAATAGTAAATGCTTGGAACAAATTACCCTCTGAAGTTTTGAAAACTTGAAACAAACCCGGCTCGGTGCCAGCCGTTATGCATCTGGAGCTGATCCGACTCCGCGCGTATTGACTTGTCTTTCCCGCGGATCTAGTTAGTGAGGCCGAGAGGGAGCCATGGGTCTTGGGCAACCCTGTATCTCTTCGTTTAATAAACATTACTGCCCTATCTGACACTGCTTGTTATAGTCTGTAATAGACTCGAAGGCCAATGATTATGATGTGCAACTTGCACATTGCTAGTCTAGTCAGTAGTCAATGTCTTCAGCAATTACTTATGTCGAACGTTTGACCTGAAAGCGAGGTTAAGTCGGATCATCTAATGCTTTGCAGCGTTTCACTTTAATTTTATATTTAACTCTATTACGTAGGTAATAAGGGCGGTGCTAACTTAAGCTGCCAAAAGTGAGTGAGTGTGAGTGTCGTGTGTAACCTACTTTAATTTCATTGTTGCTAAGGTTATAGTTGTTCGATTTGTAGCTGGCCCCGGCGGGCTAATCCTTTGTCTATTGTTAAGTAAAACCGCACGTGCCACTACACCTACACCTATGGAAATTGCAATAAGATTCAAAATGAACAAATGGAAACATAATTTGCGATTTCTTGTGTGGTCCGTCTACGGTTCCTGAGGGCCGGCGAGATGAATGCTACAGAACCAGTTTAAAATGTGTAATCAATATGTGTTATCGGAGAGCGCACCTATACTGTTTTTGAGCGTTGGACTAGCCCGCGCTGAGGTGCCAATTAGAATTATACGACCCTTTTTTGCAGGTGGCACGTGCAGCTTTATTTAACAATAGACCAAAAAATATCCCGGCGGAGCCAGCTACAAATCGAACGAAGATACAAGTGTCATTTAACTCTTGCGATGTGCGATTTTAATGCCACGAGTTAGTAGCAACGTTCTGTAGCGTTGTACAGACAGCTGCAAAAATATGTATCGCGACAATCGTCTCATAAATATGGTACTACGCTATTATTACACTGGAATAAGATGCTATGGGACATATTTTTGAGTAAGATGTGTCCAACCTCTGTATGTATTTCCTAATTTTATTTGCAAGAAGTTAATTTTAGTTGTCAAATTGCCTGCTAGATGTCGCTATACCATGTGTTGAAAATCCTAGATCGCGGTGTTAAGATTTTCCCGAGAAACATGACGTCTGGCCGGTACTAATTATTGTCAAGCTTTTATAACAGTTGTACCTCTATTGAATTTATTACATTATTGTATAGTCAACAAGAGTGCTTTTCTTTTTGGGCCTTTTTACATGGTCCTTCGAGCCGGATAAGTTCGGCTAGTGGATTCGGTAAACTTCGGGCCAACGGACGCCGGGCAAGGTAGTGGTTTGCTGCCAGCGGTGTTAAGGCGAGAAGAGCCTATGTTTCCCGGAGCAGCGTGTGACGTAAGCAAATGCATCGTGACGTCAGTGGTGAGAAGCAGCAGTATGACGTAAGCGGATTATGTGTGACGTAGTGAAGTGACAACCGTGAGTACATTAAATTATTAAGTAGTGCAACTGTCAAAAACTTAGTGAAATTTCAATAAATTTGGACTTTGAATAAATTTCATCAAGTTTGGACTTAGAATAGTTTCGAAGAAAGTGGAACGACGGGGAATCCACGCCCAATTTTGCCTAGATATTGCTAAGTTCCAAACACTTAGAAAATTTCACCATGGAGGCTCTTATAAAAGTGCAACAGGACTTGTATTTGAGAATAGATAAGGCTAAAACTAACTTTAAAAAATCGCCTAAGGAACGGCTTAACTCTGTAGATTATCTAAGCACAAGATTAGAAACCTTAGAATCTTTATGGGAAAAGTTTGTGTCAACTCATACTAAAATCATTCAAGAGTCTACTACACTTGAGTTCAGCGAGTATATTACTGAAGACATATATTCTAATGCGGAAGAGTTATTCATGGATTATAAGTCGGATCTTAAGATTGCCTTAAACAAACTAAATGTTTCGATTCCTGGAAAGAGCACTGAGTCTACCACAATTGAGAATAAGTCTGATGTTAATCAAGGCAAATCGGTGATGGTAAAGCTACCAAAGATTTCGATTCCTACGTTTTCAGGAAATTATTATGAGTGGATTAGCTTCAGAGATCTATTCACGTCGCTCATCCATAAGAATAGAGATTTAGACGACGTCCAAAAATTGCACTACCTGAAAGGTTATTTAGTCGGTGAAGCTGAACAGCTTTTGCGTCACGTACAGATCACGCAGGATAATTACAGCGCATGTTGGGAGAAATTGGAAAAGCGCTATAATAATAAGAAGTATCTTTCTAACTGCATTCTCAAACGCTTCATGAGTCAGAAGAATATTACGACGGAGTCCGCGAATGCACTCAAAGAATTGCTGGACACTACAAATGAGTGTTTAAATGGATTGAACAACTTAGGCATCGACACAAATACATGGGACATAATTGTGATTCATATAATTTGTCTTAAATTAGACAACGAGTCTAGGAAACAGTGGGAACTTAAGGTTAGCGAGTCTTCTGAAGATTTGCCCACACTCAACCAACTTCGAGAATTTTTAGAAACCCGATTTAGGGCACTCGAATGTTTTGATGGGAAATCATCGAAGACTAGCTTTGTTTCAAAGAAACCCAATGCACAATGTAGTAGCAACTTTAAAGTGCATCATGTCACTGAAATTTCTTGTGGCTATTGTTCAGAGGATCACAAATTGTGTAATTGTAAAGGTTTTGCAAAAATCGATGTTGATGCTCGACGTGATTTCATCCAGTCCGGTAATTTTTGCTTCAATTGCTTAGGTTCAGGTCACAACGTATATTCCTGTCGCCAATCTACTAGATGCCGAATTTGCAAGCGCAAACATCATTCTTTACTGCACCCAAAAACTAGCACTCAAGCAACCGATTCTCAAGTCAAACCTACTCAATCGGTTGAAGGCAGTATTGTTGCACATGCAACAACAGCTCCATCATTATCGTGTGATGAGCCCAATAATGTAACAACTTGTTTTTCGACCAGTCGTGGGCAAGTTTTCTTGCCAACGGCTTTGGTTCAAGCTCAGTCGAAAACAGGTTCAGGTATAACCCTCAGATGTTTAATCGACCAATGCTCGGAAGCCTCTTTTATAACGGAGTCTGCAGCACAACTGCTGGGACTAAACAAGGTTTCCCACAAGAGCACAGTCACGGGTCTAGGCGGTGAAGAGAGTTCACCTGTGAACTCTAAGGCGGTGGTAAAGGTAAAAATTTCATCACTCCTAGAACCTGACTTTGAAGTGAACGTGCATGCTCATGTTTTGGGCAAGGTAACATCGAATCGGCCGAGAAAACGTATTGTCATTGATTCGTGGTCTGAACTGTCTAAATTAAATTTAGCAGATTCCACATTCAACATTCCCGGCAAAATCGACTTGCTCCTAGGAGGAGAGGTGTACGGTCAAATACTTTTAAACGAAATGATCAAAGCTCCACAGGGAGCACTCATCGCTCAGCGAACGTCTTTAGGCTGGATCGTTTCAGGGCCAACTCACTTAGGTGAGTCGGAAATTCGTAAAAGCGTTAGCGTTAACCACATTCATTTAGATGAAAATGAGTTACTCAAAAAATTTTGGGAGCTCGAGGCTGACCACAATACGACAGATCCCAAGCAACATTACACTGAAGACGAGAAGAAATGTGAAGAATTTTTTACTGCTACCACTGAACGTGATAGCACAGGTAGATATATTGTGAAACTACCATTTCGTGATCAAGATCCTAGTTGCAAACACGGAAACTTTGTGCCTATTGCAACTAGGCGTCTCAACCAATTAGAAAAGAGGTTCGCAAAAGATCCTGAAATGAAGAAACGCTACTCAGATGTCATCAATGAATATCTTGAGCTAGAACACATGGAAGAAGTTCCCCCAGAACAGGAGAACAACCCAGATGCAGTTTACTTGCCACATCATGCTGTCATCCGAGATGACAGATCCACGTCAAAGCTTCGGGTAGTTTATGACGCGTCTTGTCCTGGCTCTAATGGCGTTTCCTTAAATCAAGGCCTATTAGTAGGTCCAACTCTGCAACCTGTTTTGCGTCATACCATCCTTCGTTGGCGTTGCCATCCTATATGTCTGGTAGCAGACATTGTTAAAATGTACAGGCAGGTGAAAGTGCACGAAGACGATATAGATTTTCAACGCATCCTATGGCGTGAAAACTCGGGGGAGAAGATAAAGCACTTGAGACTGCTCCGAGTCACTTTTGGTACGGCATCAGCACCTCATCTCGCAGTGCGTGCTCTTCAGCAAGTAGCCCACGATGAAGGATCACAGTATCCAAATGCTGCTGATAGGGTCCTCAAGCATTTTTATGTAGATGATTTGTTAACAGGCTGTGAATCTGTAGAAGAGGGTAAAGTAGTGTACCAAGAGATGAATGAACTTTTGAAAAAAGGTGGATTCCAATTACAGAAATGGAGCAGTAATAATGAAGAATTAATGCGTTACATGAAAGAAACTGATGTCAAAGAGAAAGGAAGTCTCCAGTTGAAGATAGACGTTGTCATGAAAATTCTGGGACTGGTCTGGAATCGCAGAAATGACGAATTTGAATATTCGGTACAGCTTCCTCCACTCAAAGTTCCTGTAACAAAAAGAAGTGTCATATCTGACATATCAAGGCTGTTTGATCCACTTGGTTGGTTGGCTCCAGTGATCATAGTGGCTAAGATTTTCATCCAGAAATTGTGGCTTTCGGGAATCGAATGGGATGATGAAGTTCCACCACAATTACTGAAGAATTGGCTAAACTACAGAGAAAGTCTAAACCAACTTACCGAATTCAAGCTGCCTAGGTGGAACAACGCTAGATCCAATGTAACTGCGGAACTTCAGGGATTCTGCGACGCTTCTAATGAAGCGTTTGCTGCTGTTGTGTACTTGAGGACTGTAGATGAAGAAGGAAAGGTGCACGTGTCACTGATCACGTCCAAAACTAAAGTGGCTCCTATCAAACAAATTTCTATTCCACGTCTGGAATTGTGTGGGGCTGTGTTACTCACCAAATTGCTAGTTGAAGTAGCCGACGTTATGAGTATCAGCAAGGCAAACATTCATGCTTGGACTGACTCCACAGTGGTCATTTCTTGGCTAAATAGTCGTCCAAATCGATGGAAAACTTTTGTCGCCAACCGTGTATCTGAAATAATAACATCAGTTGAGCCGCACCAATGGTCCCATGTCTCTTCGAAAGATAATCCTGCAGACTGCGCGTCTAGAGGTACACAGCACCTGAGTAAAGAAGAACTCTGGATAGAAGGTCCGTCGTGGCTGAAAAATAAAGAAATTAGCTACAAAAAACCAAACATAAAGGACACGAAGTTAGAAGAAAAAAGCACTAAAGCATGCTTCGTGAATACTTGTGGTCACACATGTGGTGGTGTGGTGTCACAGCAGATGCCGAAGAAACACTTATTTCAAGGTTTTCTAAATTGTGGAAACTGCTACGCGTTCTGGCTTTCTGTAAACGTTTCTTGAAATGTGTTAGAAAAGAAAAAGTAAGTTTATGGTTAACAAGCACTGAAATACAAGAGATTTTGAAAATGTGTATTAAGATTGTTCAAGCGAATCATTTCAAAGAAGAATTGAAAAATCTGAACGAAAATAAAACAATTAATAAGAAGAGTCAACTTACCTCACTAAACCCTATAATTGATGAAGATGGTATCCTGAGAGTTGGTGGAAGATTAGAGCATGCTGGAATCAGTGAACAAATGAAACACCCAGTTATAATTCCACATAAGTCGCACTTCACAACTTTGGTCTTAGACAACGCGCACGAAAAAACTCTGCATGGCAACCCACAACTGATGCTCAATTACTTAAGATCTAAATATTTTGTCATCGGAGCAACCAATTCCGTTAAGTTATTCGTTCGCAAATGTGTGACTTGCGCTCGCTATGCTGCTGCATCGCGACATCCACTGATGGGACAGCTGCCGTCAGTTCGAGGAACTGTCAATCGCCCCTTTTTTCAGAGTGGTGTGGACTATGCTGGTCCAATAAACATGCGCACCTCAAAGGGAAGAGGCCACCGCTCTTACAAAGGCTACATCTGCCTTTTCATTTGTATGGCTACAAGAGCAATACATCTTGAAGCAGTCAGTGACTTGACAGCTCAAGGATTTATTGCGGCCTTTAAACGCTTTACAGCACGCCGTGGTCATTGCGCTGATTTGTGGAGCGACAATGGAACAAACTTCGTAGGAGCTGCTCGTGAGCTGAAGCAGTTATACGCGGAAGAACGATCAAGCATAGCTGTGGAAATTGCCGACCAGCTTGCTACAAATTCCACTAATTGGCATTGGATTCCTCCACATTCTCCAAACTTTGGAGGCCTCTGGGAGGCGGGAGTCAAATCCACAAAACATCATCTTAGACGAGTAATTGGAAATTCCACCTTGACATTTGAGGAAATGGCAACAGTTTTAGCTCAAATCGAAGCTTGCCTTAACTCAAGGCCTATGTCAAGAATTAATAGTAGCAACATTGATGATTCTATACCACTCACTCCTGGACATTTTCTGGTTGGAGAGCCCCTAGTACTTGTCCCGGACTCTAACTATGAGTGTACCAATGTAGGTAGTTTAAGAAGATGGCAGCTAACACAGAAAATGGTCCAAGATTTCTGGCGCCGATGGTCGCGTGAATATCTGACTCAGTTTTACCACCGTTATAAGTGGGCCCATCAAACTCCCGAGCCAGTGGTAGGTAGTGTGGTGTTAGTAAAGGAAGATAACTTGCCTCCAGCAAGATGGTTATATGGTGTAGTCACTGATAAACACCCAGGTCTGGATGGAATCACTAGAGTAGTTAGTTTACGTTGCAAAGGGAATATTATCAAACGACCTGTTGGCAAACTATGTTTTTTGCCAATAGAAACTTTAGATTGTTAGTTAAGTTTTTTTTGTGTTTTTGTTTCTTGCCAAATATAAGTTGAGGTTTTTTTTTAATTTGGTATCACTGGTTCAATTTATATGCAAACTTATTGCAGTGTAATAATTCTGAGTTTGTATTTATACATTTTGAATATCACATGTTACAATTTCTTTCCACTGTGCCATGTTACATGACATTCTGTTTTTTTGTTAGAGTTAGATGTCTCATGGTGGGCGGAAATAAGGACACTTGTGTTATTATTGTCCTTGGTGGGCGGAATGTCCAACCTCTGTATGTATTTCCTAATTTTATTTGCAAGAAGTTAATTTTAGTTGTCAAATTGCTACGAGCTAACTTACTACGAGCGACTACCCCAAGACTTAAAAGACGAGCCCTCTAATGAAAAATTTAAGAGCCGTTTGAGAAACTTTTTATTGGATAACCCATTGTATTCTATAAAAGAGTTTTATGACATTACCAATTAGATTTATTTAAATAGTAAGCATATTGTCGACATCTGTATTTTAAGATTTACTATAATTTACTTATTTGTTAGCTTAATAACGACCCTAATGGTGACATTATTTCTTATGCTGACATTATTTCTGTAACTGTTACTATTTATTTTCTACCTTAATGACGACCCGTTCTTGGTGAATTTATTTATACAATTGAAATTTAAAAACTTTCGTAATTTTAAATGAATTATTAATTGTCACATGTTTTTCCTATGTATATAAAGTAAGACAAACCGACAATCACAATATAAATTCCTAAGAATTTACCACGCGTAGTTTTAAGTGAAATTGTATATTGTGAGATAAATAAATCATATCATATCATATCATATCATTGCCTGCTAGATGTCGCTATACCATGTGTTGAAAATCCTAGATCGCGGTGTTAAGATTTTCCCGAGAAACATGACGTCTGGCCGGTACTAATTATTGTCAAGCTTTTATAACAGTTGTACCTCTATTGAATTTATTACATTATTGTATAGTCAACAAGAGTGCTTTTCTTTTTGGGCCTTTTTACACATATTTTTACACTTGACTGTACCAAGAAGTTTCCGAAGTTGCGGAATTTCCATACAAAACATTCTCAGTTTTTTTTATTATTAGAAAAACGTAAGCATTTGACCATAATCTAAGATAAGATAAGAAGAATTTATTAGCACAAAAAGAACATAAATTATCATACACAAATATAATACAGGGTGATTCAGGAGACGTGAGCAGGATCAAGCTTGAGCATTCAGTAAGTTATAAGCAACTGTTTCGTACCAGTATTTGTGAGATTAACGTTCTTTAATTTTTTACTGTTCAAAAAAAATAGTTTTGATTTATTTACGCCATGTATGGTCACCCTCTTTGTTTTATCCATAAGTGACACAAGTGACAAATTGAATGTCATCGGAGTCTGGTTACTTTTGAAAAATCGTATCTCACGCAAGTGTGACATTTTGTTTTCTTCATAATCAAACTGCTGTCATAACGGTTAAAGAGGTTTTATCTTTCTTAATTAAGTGTTGTAGGGTGTCCATGATTGTAGATAATCAAATTTGTCCTTAACAAAAAGTTAAATACCAGATAAAAAGCGTGATTGTTTTACTTAAATATGATGGTGAACGATTCATTAACATTTACTGATTGTGTATGCTTAGTCCTGCTCACGTCTCATGAATCACCCTGTATACTAACGAACAGAAAATTGTGCTAAAAGGTCTTCACTTTTTTTTATACTACGTCGTTGGACTTAGTCAATGTGTGTAATAATAGTAATGTAGTTTTTTTTTTAATGGGTCACTCGGTGTAAGTGTTTGGTTTGCAGTTAATAATGCTCCAAAAATCCATGACAATTAAAAAAAATACGTGAATGAACCATTTTTAGGGTTCCGTACCAAAAAGGTACAAAAGGAACCTTCTGGTGCGACTCTATCCGTCCGTCCGTCTGTCACATTGCTAAATATCTCGAGAATTACTTACGCTATCGATTTGAAAAAAAATTAAAATTTGAAACAGTAATAACGCTAACCCCGACATATTGGAAGTGTATTTTTCATTCATTTATATTAATTATGAAAAATTCCCAATATAAAGAGGGGGCAAAATTTCAAAGTATAGTTACTAGGTCATGTGGGGTGTCATTTGAAAGAGCTCATAATTGTACATCACAACACTTTTTTTTTATTAAAAATTTACTTATGAAGGGAAATGTGAAAAAAATATACCATTCGATACGATACGATACGATAATTTATTAATAAAATATATTTTACATGTCATGTCTTAATACTATGTACTTAATCTATTATTTACATCATTCGTTATGTGGCTAACTAACCGTTACTATTTATTCTAATAATCGATTTAATGTTACATAAGTATTATACCTATTGCTAAGCTTATCCCCCCCCTTATCTCCGAAATTTACGAATGAAAAATTGTGAAATTTTTGCATGTCATCCGCCCTAAGCAACCACCCGAACTTCATACCTGTGACCAATAAATACAGCAAATGTCCAATTACAGTCAAAACCATTAGCACCCTGGCTTGCCGACGGCACCGAGGGTCGTTCACCCTCCCGTCCACGCAATCATTAAGGCCTCGTAGGTTCGTGCTGTTCTCTCACTCTCACTGAGTGTAAACGTGAGCGAGACGGATGCGCGTACTCGAGACTGCTGATTATCATGTTTTTCAATTTTAATTTGTTGAGAGTTTTACCAAATAAAAAACGATTCTCATAAATAAATAAATAAATATTATAGGACATTATTACACAAATTGACTAAGTCCCACAGTAAGCTCAATAAGGCTTGTATTGAGGGTACTTAGACAACGATATATATATAATATATAAATATTTATAAATACTTAAATACATAGAAAACACCCATGACTCAGGAACAAATATCCATGCTCATCACACGAATAAATGCCCTTACCAGGATTTGAACCCGGGACCATCAGCTTCGTAGGCAGGGTCACTACCCACTAGGCCAAACCGGTCTCATATTTTCAGCTTTTGTGCATAAATATGTAGTTACAAATTCTTGAAGTGCATTTTAGAGCTACGTTCGTGATTTTTTTACATCGAGCGAAAGTCAAAAAAAGCGGCTAAGTGCGAGTCGGACTCGCCCATGAAGGGTTCCTTACCATTTATGACGTATTAAAAAAAAACTAGTTACTAGATCTCGTTCAAACCATTTTTCGGTGGATGGTTTGCATGGTAATGTACATCATATATATTTTCTATCATTCTCTTATTTTAGAAGTTACAGGGGGGCGGGACACAAATTTTACCACTTTGGTGTGTAGTGTCTCTCGCGCAAACTATTTAGTTTAGAAAAAGTGATCTTAGAAACCTTAATATCATTTTTGAAGACCTATCCATGGATATTTAGATATCCCACACGTATGGGTATGATGAAAAAAAAAATTTGAGTTTCAGTTCTAAGTATGGGGAACCCCTAATATTTGTTGTTTTTTTTTCTATTTTTGTGTGAAAATCTTAATGCAGTTCACAGAATACATCTACTTACCAAGTTTCAACAGTATAGTTCTTATAGTTTCGGGAAAAGTGGCTGTGACATACGAACGCACAGACAGACAGAAAGACATGACGAATCCATAAGGGTTCCGTTTTTTGCCATTTGGCTACGGAACCCTAAAAAGGTACGATTTTCAAAAACCCCTCTCTGAAGCTACGGCACCTTAACAATTGCTCTTAGTATAGAGGCCAGTTTCACACAACTATACCCTTTAAATAGTACATATAATAAAGTATAGTTTCCCCTGTAGCCAGTAATCAAGCGTGTTTGAATAAACCCCGTTGTAGGGGAGTTTTGTTCGAGGGATGGTCTCAGGGTGGTGGATGGAAAAGTTTGATTTACAGAGGCTGGTCGGTGTTTGTGTTGTGGAAAATTGGGTGGCCATTGTACTGGCTAGGGCGCCATTTAGTAACAAAAATGCTCTGCACGCAAAAATGGTCAGGATTTCAAGGAGGAACAATAAAATGTGGAAAATATGATACAAATTTTATTTATTATATGTATTGGAATTGCCTCGTACCTACTTTACTTTTTAACCCTAAAAAAATTGTTAAGTATAAAAAAATCAAAGTTATGACTACAGGGGCAATCGTACATTGACAAACGCCCCAAGATGGAAATCGTACATTGACAAACGCCCCAAGATGGCAATCGTACATTGACAAATGCCCCAAGATGGCAATCGTACATTGACAAACGCCCCAAGATGGCAATCGTACATTGACAAACGCCCCAAGATGGCAATCGTACATTGACAAACGCCCCAAGATGGCAATCGTACATTGACAAACGCTAAAACATTTCTGTGAGCGTGGCCACTGCCTACGGCGCATTACTTACATAAGTAATAAACACATCATAATATTCAAATTGGTTATGGTTTTACTTAGGTACTTTCAATTTTACTACCTGTGTATTTTCTTGAATATATTTTTGTCTCTGGAATTTACCTGTGTAATATGTATGATATATTGATATACCATTTATTAGCGATTCATCCTACTATATGCATTACTGTTTTGCCACAAGCGGTATTTTGTTAGTTAAATCCAGGTTTGTGTTTTCAACAAAAAACTTAACATTAAAATAAAACATGAATTATTTATTTCAGCGACGATTTATTCGCATTTTCCCCTTTACGCAGACATTATTCAGGTCAACCTACACTCCAACGGGATTGCCGCAAACGTGAATTGAATAAAAATATCTTCTTTTCTTCGTGTAAACGCCACTTTAAAAGCACCAAGGAAATAAAATAACAGTTCAAAGTTTTCATTGTCGTTCACAAAAAGTGAACGAAATTAGAGTTACAGGACAATTCGATGTGATACTGATTTTTCAATGTCAAAACTGACATTTCTTCATACATAAACGTCACTTTTGACAGTTTTGACACTGACAGTTCAGTATCATATCGGAAACAGATCGAATAACTAAACTAACGAAACTTCGGGTTCGAAAACCGTCTTGATAATTAGCCTCGTAATTAATTCCTTTGTTTTTTGTTCATTAATATTGTTTAAAGTGTAATATCGATAGTTTATTATATTATACAGTAAACTAATGTGGTAGTGTGCAGTGAATGGAAAATTAATCTTGAAACGCGTTTAACCACCATTTTGGAGTCAACGGCCGGTAGTCCACGTGCTACTTGTAAAGTCCAGCTATTTTACAAGAGCTAATAAAATCACCGTACACTGTCTTGTACTAAACGTACAATTTTAGTCGTATTCAAAGCTTCTTATACCTGAGTTAGCGAAATAGTCCCACTGGACTGAAGCCATAATTTTAAACAAGTGAAGTGAAGTGAAACTAACTTACTAAACTAACAGATACTTACAAGGAAGGGTACCCAACTGTCTGACTCCGATTTGATTCATTTTAATATATGTTATAGAGTAGTCTAAAATAACGGACACGTATTTTTTTTTAGCTGCCCAAACTCAACCTGTTAGGAGAAAATGGCCTTCAAAGTACTAAAAAGTTACTAAATCTTCTAAGTCCTATAGAAAGTGATGCTCAAGCAACTTGCTAGTTAATGGCTGGTTTGAGTATATGTTTGAAAGCAGCAAAAATAATGAGCATGTGTTTTGTTATATCGGCTAAAACTCATTTTTTCCTAAAAAAATCGACATTCGAAGTTTTATAATATCTTATCGCTAAAGTTACACATAAAGACAGGTATTTTACAGAAATCTTATTAAAGATAAAAGGTAAAAATATATTTATTCGTGACGATCACAAAACATGTACAGACAACAATAGCAAGAAAAGGAGATCTCATTAATTGTGCATGCATCACGAAATTGACCCAGCTCAGCATAAAGCCAGCGCTGGTCTTCCGTAGGGCCCATTCGGTATATGAAACCTACGTCATTAAAAACTCTGAGAAGAAGCAGTTGAAGAAACAATTTGAAAGTTGTGATTGTTGATTATGATGTTAAAACACGTCAACTCCCATTTCTGTAAAAACTTTGCTTTTTAGAAATAAATGAATTCTTCACAGCTTATTGCCCGTTTAAATCTTTGGAGTCTTCAGTAATCATTAAGACATTTTTCACTCTCTAAGTAATAGCTCGTAATAAAGTTCTTCTTTTTAGTGTAAGCACATTATAATTATAAGTCATTGTGTAGGTTTAAAAAGAGAGATTAGAGCCAATTTTATTTGCAATTAAAGTTAAACCCATAATAATATAATTAATAGAATCAGGCGTTACTTTGCGGAAATCCATGCTAATTAAAGCAAGAAATATTACTTTGCTAATCCGCGAGAAAATAACGATAGTCAATCAGTGCTAACCCGTTATACTTACTTGCGTATTTTTACATGCAATTAATGTTCCCACCCTACCACCGCAAAAAGAAATACGCAAATAAATATAACAACCCACCACCAAAAAATACAAAACTCGACACGTGTTTCGCCTCTCTACGAGGCATCCTAAGGAGATGCTGGAGATGTTGACGGTCTGACACCCGACAACTGACTGACTGACTGAGTCAGTTGTCGGGTGTCAGACTGTCAACATCTTGCGGTGCTTTAACCATAATAATATAACTAAATACCGAGTTATGCCCTCGTTGTACAATACTATTATTATTAGATCATTAGGACAAAAATATTTGAATTTCTTTTGCTGTGCTACGAGTATATGTATAATTTTATTCTAATTTATATGGGACGACATTCCTGAGAACTAAGAGTACCGGTAAAACAGGATAGTTTTAGGAAACATTGGGTTTGCTTTGATAATTTTAAAACCGCCACAAAATTATACTGTTATTCATTATTTACTAGAACTGTTCGTATAACTAGTTAGATTACTATACTGATGTTCAACTACTGTAAAAATCCTGCGTTAAAATATAAAGCCACGCCATTTTACGTAACTTGTTTTAAAATGTACTTACCTTATTACTCTTTCTTTTCTTATTACTTAGGTCTAAGTGCCTCTTCTAAAATGAATTGTCTAAGTTACTAGATAATACGTTTATCCCGACATTTATAAAGGAAAGAACCTTTCAATTCCATCTACTTCAAGCCTTAATAGTATTATGTTCAAGAATAGACAGATTAAGGGGGCTGATCACCTCCTCCCCCCACTATGATTACCTCTTCATTGCACGTTCACACCCCCTTCTATTGTCAGCTTCTCCTGTATATCAAATCCAGGAAATTCTTTTATATCCATAAATGTAAAGAAAATCGGATATCATGAAAGAAATTCTATTAAGTGTAACAAGTGTTAATGTAGCTTTTTAGCTTCTTTATGATATTAGAGTAGCGTCCGTAAAAAAAATTTTGGAGGCAAAGTACAAGAGAGACGCGGGGGAGAGTTTTAGTTTCATTTAGTATAGGGAGCGTGCATGAACTATAGGAGGCAGCACAGGAGCCGTCAGATTTTTGGCGCGAGGCGTAAATGTGATGTTTATTGTTCCAATGTAGCCCACAAGATGGCAGAACCTACCATGCACAACAAAACACGTGACATGTAAATTTACACGTTTATTGTTCCGATTCAGGCCACAAGATGGCAGACCCTCCAAATATTTTTGGTACAAGCTTTTATCGCTGACTGTACTTTTCTTTCCACGAGCAACTAATACTCATCGAGACAATTCTAAAAAACCCAAACACAATTAGGTTTGTTTTATCACAGAGTTCCTATGGCCACCTCCTGTCTCCATCATCAGATCATCTCGATGGTACCATAATATTGCGTTGCCACCCGACTTACATATATGCAAATTTTCAGCTTCATCGGAAACCGAGAAGTGGGTCAAATTTAATTTGCAAGATTTGATTACAGACCGACACACAGACAACGGGACAGGTGAAAGTAAATAAAAGCTTGTAATAAATAGACTTGGTATATACTTTTTTTTTCATCAAATATTTAAATCGGAAATCTGCCGGCGGATAGGACACCCAGTATAAGTTACTAGTTGCCGCTTTGTGAAAAGTGTATATAGAGTCAAACCAAGATCAGTTGGCACCGGTTTTGATAGCCTAGACGGTGCACGGGTTATTTTCATACATCGTTATCGCGGGGGTAACAACGATTTGACAGTACTGAAAGATCGTGACAAATAAACAATAACAGAGGTGACACTTCTATCCAGAAATGTTAATATGTACATGGGTACATATTGGACCCGGGTACGTCCTTAAACTACGTCCACAAGAGAGGTATGGGCATTGTGAATGTCATCTCGCTTTGTGTGGTAGGGCACAGCACAGCGGATGTCATTCCAGATCTAGAGCAGAGCCTAACTGGGGAAGTACCTCCACCTTACAGAAAACCGCAGCCAAATAACACTAGATGACTCATAGTGTTGTGTTCCTGCCGGTGAGTAAGGTTGCCAGAGCTCAACGAGGGGCGGGAGGGGGTTAGGGTCAGCAACGCGCATGTAACTCCTCTGGAGTTGCAGGCGTACATAGGCTACGGATACTGCTTACCATCAGGCGGGCCGTATGCTAGTTTGCCACCGACGTAGTATAAAAAAAAATTAGAGTTCAAAATGTAGTAGTAGAAAATTTAGATAAATATTGGGCATCTATTACAAAACCCTAAATAAAATAAAAATTAAATTAGTGACTTATTATTCAAGTTGACACGTTGACTCATAAGCTGTTACATAGTGAAATACGAGTTGGATCATATCATATCATATCATATATTTATTGCGATCATGTTGGTACAAACAAATACAGGTGAAACTTACAAAATTAAAGCACAACATGAGACCCTGTTAGGGTATTGCAAAACTATAACTAAAATCACACAAAAAAAGTACATAATCAAACTATTTTTTAAATTTATACAAATTAAAATAATCTTGTTCTATTAAATATTTTTTCAAATTATTAACAAATTTACCATATTTTTCCTCTTTGGTTATTTCTTTAGGCAGGTTATTGTATGCTCGTATAGTTGTCATATGAGGGCTCTTACTGCTCATTTGCAAGTTACTACTTGGTAGGGCTAATCTGTCTTTACGACGTAGGTTCATGTGATAGGTGCAATGATTGACCTTTTCAAACGAAAACTTCATGCCAGATGAAGCACATCTAAGAGGCTTAGAATGCGTAGGCAGAAAATTCCGTTTATACAAAACAGACATTCTGTTACATGTGTTCTTTGACAGGATTGTTTTTGCTCCCGCGATAACGATGTATGGTTATTTTAAACGTCAAACTTGTATAAAATTATGACATTTACTTGACACTTGCATCGTCTGGGCTATCAAAATCGCTGCCAACTTATCTTGGTCCGACTCTAAATGAATTGGTTACCGCAGCTTATAGATCCTTTACAAGATCCTTGCAACTAACTTCAATGTCACATAAAATATTGGGGATGTTTTAAAAATACTTCACGAGCAAGTCGCGAACTGAATTCAATTTGCTCCCCTCGTCTAACCCCGTATGTATTGAATTTAGAAGCATGTACCAATTTGCAAGCTAAGATGTGTGTGAGACATAAGAAGTGTCTCCTAGGGGTGTAGTCGCAAATTTGACAACCAGTTGGTTGAACTTGAAAATTCTATCAATATTAGAGTGGTTGTTAGATCAAACTTCAAAGTATTACAGGGTGCGACTTTGAACCTCGAATTACAAACGAAACGTGCGATTTGCGTTGAACGTTTATTGGATAGATTGAAATCGTGATAAACGGGACTCATCAAATTGGTTTCGCGATGTTAAAATACATTATTCAATTCAATATTTTTATTTCGAATAATACAATCCATATTAGTGTTCGTACATAGCACAGCAAAACTTATAAATCTATGCCAAAAATTTCAACTTTTCATAACTATTTTAAACCTTCTTAGAATGATCGCTGGATGGTAATAATTAGTAGCCTCTGGTACAGTTAAAAATATGTAGCTGTGAATTCTACATTTAACTTGATACTAACTTTTTTTTTACCTACTCAGCTCATTTTATAAGTAGCCATTGGCTTTTCAAATCTTTCTTCATTTGGTGCATCGCACTTTCAGCAATTTGTAGCGTTATATCGTAGCATTATCGTTAGTATTTGCTACAAATATGTCTGGTTGTAGCATTATAAGAAATATTTGCTACGCGCTACGACGTACTCGTAGCGTACAAACAGCAACACTCTTAACTGACCATCGGTGGACCTTATGCCCTTTCTAATAAGGTCCACCGATGGGCAGTTAACAGTGTGAGCGATGGTACGTGAAACCTATGAAGTACCTACAACGTAGTCTGAAATTAAATGCGATGATCTTGCTCGATGTTTCAAAATAAGAATTTTTATGAGTTCATTCATACAATTTCAATTCATCGATACAGTCAATACTTAAGCGGAGCGATTACCTTGCAATGAAGCGCGTTGATAAATATTTTAATTGAATTCTGTTTATTGAATTACTATTGTACAACGGATTTAAGACTCAAAAATGCTATAACCGCCTGGAAACCATCACAGACTTGCCGGGAAATGTAAGCCCAGTGAAGACGGTCGATTTGCATGCAGCGCCGCGCCGGCTTTATGCAATTTATGCAAGCCGGCTCGCCGTTACGGGCCGGTCACGACATCGCGCGGCGGCGGCAGCGGCAAGCGGCGGCAGGTGGGAACAAAAGGTCGGATCGCTGCGTCTCGCTCCAACCTATGGTCGCTGCTCGCCGCTGCCGCCGCCGCGCTAGTTCGTGGTCGGGCCGTTAGGGATATCTATATAGCGGGGTATTATAGAGTAGGACATACAGGTACTTTTATTTTTGGCCATATTGTGCGAGGTGAATATACCTTACTCTGGAAAACTTTTTTAAGTCTTTTTTAAGTTTTTTAGGGCTCGAATTCTGGTAAGGGCATTTATTTGTGTTTATCACAAATATTTGTTTCTGATTTATGGATTCTTTCTTTGTAAATGAGTATTTATATATAACTATATTTTTATATATAGTGCTTGCTCAGCACAGGGAGGATTGGAAAGCTAGAGGGGAGGCCTTTGCCCAACAGTGGGACACACAAATAGGCTAATAAAAAAATAAAAAAATGGTTTTCTAATACCCACAACACAAGCCTTATTGAGCTTACTGTGTGGGACTAAGCCATTCTGTGTAATATTTACCTATTTATTTATAACGAAAAACTTTATTCATCTAGATCTTTATCCACATGTATTGGCTGACCGTCGCAACGTCTTTTGGACTTTAAAATTTTTGTTACATTTACTTAGTAAGATTCATCACTGTGTGTAATGTCCTATAATATTTATTATTTATTTATTATTTGTGTGTGTGTGTGTGCGTGCGTGCGTGCGTGCGTGGGTGCGTGCGTGTGTGTGTGTGTGTGTGTGTGTGTGTGTGTGTGTGTGTGTGTGTGTGTGTGTGTGTGTTAGTGGGACAAACGCGAGGAGGAAGATTCATCACTGTAGATCCCTAGCCCGCTTAGCCACATCTACTGACTGTAATCTATCTTCCTATCGTACCTACTCCTAGTTCGTCAATATTCTAGCCACAAAATTTACATTTAAACGGGCTAAAGCATCAGTATGCATGACAGAAGTTCAGCAATCATACGCCACGTCTTCGTAATGACAATTCGTTTGACTCCATTATTCAAATGATGAGGGAAAAGGATGGCATACAATGCTTCAGAGAATAGTTCCCCTTCCCAATCCCCACCTACCTACCTGATCCCAAATTAAAATATGGGATTAGAGAGGGACCAAGCTAATGCTGCGTGGCATTTGCAATAACAAAGTGTAGCAATGTCATAGTCGAACTACATAACTTTAGCCGACCAGGGTTTTCTATACTACTGACTACAATGCCATAATACGAAAAAGAATTGCGTCGTTGCTCTGCAGAGCAGGGATCGGAAACCGGTATTTATTGTATGGGAACGAAAACGGTATTTTTTCGTTCTTTGTTAATTATTTCATTTCTAATTGGGCAATCTAATAATACGAAGTCGTTATCTAAAAACACAACCGAGTCCTATATTTGGAGTATAAAATAAACCGAAATATATGTTTATTTCAGAGTTTTTCCAAAAAACCGGTTCCGATCCCTGCTGCAGAGTGCGGGCCAGCTCCGACTCACCTATTGTGCAACATTTTTCATCACACTCGCTCGACAAAGATCTTATTTCATGCAGGTGTACAGAAGGACAAAGGCCTATATTGTTCCCGCGGGAGTTATGGATTGTGAAATTATGTAATTATGAAATAATTTATATAGATTTTTTAAAATTATGTCACTTATTCATACAAACCAAATAGCATAAATGAGTTTTACTTTTAAAATACTGAGGTTTATAATCCAATATTTTTGTTTATGTTTAAAATTATTTAATTTGATTAATTTAACAGCCGTTTCAAATATTCTTACATAATTTTCAATCGTGGCTGAATGCCGAATAGGTCTGGTCTTCGATGCCTAAGATCACCGTATTTAAGAATTATTTCGCTTAAAATTTAGTTTTTTTCTTCGCAAGTGTGATGAAAAATTCCCCCCCCCCCCCCACGTTGCACAATGTACTATTGAGTGTCATGAACGCTAGGTGATTGTTTTTGCTGTACTGTTCGCTTTTTGTTTTTTGTTCTACTAACACTTAGTTTTGTTACTAACCATTATGGACCATTGTTGTCTGTTGAATAAATAAATTGAAATGTACATTAAATAAAAAGTAGAGGTTATGAAATTGAGGTTCTTAACTGTGTATTCTTAGCACTTACTGCCAACGACTTTAGACTTCCTAGAAATCACAAGGGTTCAAACTTGATCCATCACAGCCAGCCTCAGTGTCAAGCGACAAACACGTTAAATCACCAAACACTCGTGCCTCGACTCGAGACGATAACTGCCTCCCCCCACCCTACACCTCCGTATTCAACACTTGTCTATTCACAAAACGACTCGTCTCATATCTAAAATAACTTGAACCATGGGATAAATTACAACCAAATAGAGACAACACTTAAGAGGAAATACCAGATGAGCCCCTTCTGAGATTTGAGAATTTTAGATAAATGTCTCCGTCGCGCTGATGGGAGCAGCTTCTAAAATTAGTGCGATAAGGGCAACTGCAGCTTAGGCAAAAAACCCGATGTAAAAAACTCAGAAATCGAGGTTTCATTCTCGACATTTTCCGCCCCCAAAACTTAACCAAGCGTAACGAAATTTTGGGAACGAAATGAGAAAGAAATTATCTATCTCACCGTTTTGATTTTTTGCGCTGTTATTAAAAAAAGCAAAAAGTACAGACACTGGGAATGGTAATATTGAACTCATATAAAAAAAAGTGAACCCAAAATGCAGAGCAGAAAAGTCGAAAAAGCTTTGTATGGAAAAATGACCACTAATGTTTCCTTTTAATTGTCACCTTGGTTACACTTTTGATTATTACTTTATCTTTGCATTCATTGAGTTGATCCCATATAAAGACATTAAAAATGATGACCTCAGAATATTTTAACGAAGAAACCTAGTTTTATAGAACCAACCTATTGTGACTGACGTATGTATCTCTTAGTTTAAATGGTGACTTCTCTACACCTGTCAGGACTCAACTTCGAAGTTTTATTCTTAAAGATTAATACTAAAACAATGCTACAACCTATGTAATAAGTAGGTTGGCTGGTCTGCAATATACAGCGTTCGGCAAGCTTCGCGAACTACCTTCTGCTCTGACGACCCCCGTTGTATTCATCCATTCAGGCCCTAGATCTGAAAGGGGTGGATTCTTTGCGCTTTTTGTCACCAATCTAGGTTTCAATTTGAGTCTGTCTAGCGAGGTGGAACGGTTTTTGTGATTGAATTTTAGAAACATTTACAAAACCCCCTTTGGCCCCTTTAGATTTTAATTTTCACCGATCCTGATTTGCGTTTGCATAATTTTTTACTATGTCGGAGAATAATATTTCATTTCGCTGATTTCCTTTAAATGCTACACATTTTTCAGGTCCTTAAACCAATTAAAATTACGATTCCTGTGTAAAAGTGGTTTCTATAAAACCCGCACTAAATGGATCTATTAATTGAACATTATTCTAATAAAATGTTTAAAAGAAGCATGGCCGGGTGCATAATTAGAGACAATTTGCAACAACGAATACGATCTTCATCTAATCTCGATATTTCCCGTACAATCTACCAATGCGAAATCCTTTATTATGACATGAACCAAATCCATAACCCTTCACCCCAATAATAAAAGTCAACCCGCACAATGAGTGACGTTTAAACACGACTGAGATAATTGGCCCGTTAGGTCAGCAAACGAAGGGTTGACGGCCACAGGCGAATGAAGGGTACTCTCCATACCGTAATCCAAATAATTTATAAGTTTTGAATAAGAGATTTTTTGGCACGATTTTGAACTCTAATCATTATGAGGCCCAATATATTTTTTATCTTATTTTGGACTGACATAGCAGACGGCGACCACAGCGATACAATCGCGGTTCAGTATCGAAACACTCAAACTGGATTGCACATCTTTTTCCACCTTTTGGCCAAAAACACTCGAACGTTATCCCTTGGCAATTTTATACACCTATGTACTCGTATAAAACAATCTAGGTCGTTTAAATGGAAGAATGAATAGAAATCTCTGTACAAAACTTCTGAGCTTCTTTAATATTGTCACTTTTCCCTTCTGGTAGGCCCCCAGAAGAATCCTCAAGATGACAATCGTTGATAATTTGATAGAAAACTTCAATCTAAGGGGCTGTTTCACAATGTCCAAGTAAAGTTTCACAATGTCCAAGTAAAGTTTCACAATGTCCAAGTAAAGTTTCACAATGTCCAAGTAAAGTTTCACAATGTCCAATTAAAGTTTCACAGTGTCCAAGTAAAGTTCTGAATAAGCTATTGGCCACTTATATGACGAATGATATCATCGCTGGCGTTACACAATCTTCAAATAAGCTTAACTGGTTGGTTAAAGTGCTAAGTTTTGCAGGAAGTTTTATCTGGCAATTAATTTATTTGCTTAGCTATCCGATATTTTACTCAGACTTTGTGAAACAGACAGACCCTTAATATAAATAATATATGCAATAGTCACAAAACTTTTGTAGCATATCTCATCCCGATATATTTTCTTCTTTTTGTTTAGCGATTGTCGATGTACGATTGCCATCTTAGCTAGGTCCCTTGGTGAGAACAGGATCAAAGTCACTTTGTTACAGAAAAAAAATGCAGTGCTCTTGAAACATGTAGTTATCACTGTGAAAAGTGGGCTTAGTGCGATGACTCTTAACCTTTTATAACTCTAGCACATGTGGGTCCTGACGGGTCCCGCAATCTAAATATTCCCTTCCCTAATGGGGGCATTAATAATAAAGATAGAATGCGTATAAACGGGCCATTTGTCTGCGTTGGGCACGAGACGGGCCAGATCAATCAGGAAGAAAGATGCTGGAAAATCGGAAAAATACGAAAAAATCTGTAGAGTGATATCGAAATGATATCAATTTGTAAACTTCGAAAGTCCGCCTTCTAGGACAAGTTTTTTAAACATCATTTGCTTGCTTCACTCTCGCACTGCGATTAGATAATGTTAAAAACTCCGTTCTACTCGTTACATTTCAATTTAAAATGCTGTAGTGCCAGCAAAAGCTTTTTGTACTAGAAATGTCGCAGAAATACGAGCTGTGTGATTAAATACGACGTGTTTGTATCTCGTAACTGGGTCGGAATGCTCTTGATTGATGACACTAGATAGCTGGAGCGTGAGAAAACTGCTTATATTGTTTTTTTTTATACCACGACGGTGGCAAGCAAGCATACGGCCCGCCTGATGGTAAGCAGTCACCGTAGCCTATGGACGCCTGCAACCCCAGAGGTATCACATGCGCGTTGCCGACCCTTTAAAAATTGTGCTTGTGATATTATAGTCAAACAATCTAATTTTGTGGTTAACAGAAAAAAATAGACTAGATTAGATTTATTTATTTCTTAAAGAAAAAGATCTTCAACTTAACATTAGAACAGAAAATAAAAAAAATATAAAATTAATAAATAAAACAATGTCACGACAAAAAATTAATAGAATATAATAAGAATAATATAGGTATTTATCGCTTTTTGGGGTGCTAAATATGTTTTTACTTTTCTAAGGAAAGGGCTACGGAAATTGTAGCTCCAAAATTGACTTTAACGGACACCATAAAACTTCCTCCCGCTTTCGGCACTCGTTCTTTTTTAGGGTTACGTAGTCAACTAGGAAACCCTTATACTATACCTATTCGGTACTAACCCTTATACTATACCTACTTAAAGTAGTTTCGCCATGTCCGTCTGTCCGTCCGTCCGCGGCTTTGCTCCGTGATCGTTAGTGGTAGAAAGCTGCAATTTGGCATGGATATATAAATCATGCATGGCAAGCGATCTGTAAAATCAAAAGTAAGTACTTACAAAAAAAAAATTAGGGTAGGGGATATATTTTTTTACAATACAATCAATGAAAACTATAGCAAACATAATCGGTCCAGTCATTTTTGAGTTATTCCAAAAAGTCTTCTCAGAAGAAAAAACGTACACAGCGCTGCGAAAGTACTCCCTTTCGCTTGTAATGTACATGATACTCGTACTTACTCCGAGTTAGCCCCCGTTTAGCCTATTCTGACACAATGGTAACTACGGAACCCTACACTGAGCATGGCCCGACATGCTCTTGGCTCAATTTTTTTTTATACTACGTCGGTGGCAAACAAGCATACGGCCCGCCTGATGGTAAGCAGTGTCCGTAGCCTATGTATGCCTGCACCTCCAGAGGAGTTACATGCGCGTTGCCGACCCTAATAAATTATGCAGGTTACCTCACAATGCAATGTTCTCTTTCACCTACATATTTATTTACCTAAGTCTTCTTCCTCGCGTTGTCCCGGCATTTTTGCCACGGCTCATGGGAGCCTGGGGTCCGCTTGACAACTAATCCCAAGATTTGGCGTAGGCATTAGTTTTTACGAAAGCGACTGCCATCTGACCTTCCAACCCAGAGAGTAAACTAGCCCTACCTAAGTACTCTAACCTACCTACTAGCTACTACCTACCTAAGTAAGAGGGTACCTAAGTATGGGAGAATAAATAAAAGCATAAATAGACCCATAAATATACCCATAAGTAAATATACCCATTGAAAATTCATGAACAAAACCCATTATAGGTAAAATTGGATGGTCGGAAGCATTTATATTACCGCGTTATCCCGAAGCTTTGTCAAACGAGTTATCCCGGGTATCCTTTCGGTCCAATATTCCAAGCCGAAACGATTTCATAAACCTCGGCCGGCATACCTACCTGACGATATTGAACGTTCTAGCACAGTATAGGCACTAGAGATAGAAAGCTGACTGTCTGAGAGGAAAGAATAGAGAAATTATGTCGACTCCAAATACATATTTTTTACAAAATTAGGACACTTTTAATTTCGGAACTTTACAGCAACGATGATATGATTGATGGTACAACTTTTAGTTCAAATGCTGTTTCTGGCCACGAGCCAACAGTAAGGCTAAGCGTCTAACTTTGAGGCACTCTTCATTTTTCACAACTTCAATTCGTGCTGGAGTTTTAAAAGTGCGGTTGCAACAGTTAAAAATGGATGGATACGTTGAGAAGGCTTCTGTCTGCATCCTTTGCAACTTTTATAAGTCTTTTCGATCACAAACTTTTCCCATAGCGGCCAAACATGTAGTTTAACCAAAAACACGCTCAATTTGAAAAGTTTCTGAATTTTAGCACAGTATTCAGGCATTTCGAGCTCCTGAAGAAAAAATATATTCACAAGACCGAAGTTTTAGCAACTCGATGCGTTTCATGTTCTAAATATACCTATTTTGAGTTCATGAAGTGCAATTGATAGTGGTGGCGGGATATCGATGACGACACCGACTTGCCTATTTTTTTCAAAAGCTGAGCTACAGGAAAATATTATATTTGTTCCGTCTTGCCTGCAAATCATTTTAACGCCCTCGCTGGCCACAGATGGGTACTACGCAATATCGTATCGTAGTTAATTATGAATCGGTGCCGCAGGTGTAACATTTGCTCCACCATACTAAAACGCGTTAAAGGAACTCACGTTTAAATGACTGGGCCGAGCCGTCCGGCACCTCGACCGGTATTCGACTTGCTATAAGTGACGTCTGACGTCTCGTTTTCCGTGACAGGTGATCGGTGAACACGTGATGCTTTCTTATCAATAATTAAAAAAACAAAATAACAAAAGATAGAGGTAGATATTTTTGCTGTAAAATTTATAGTAATGTTAATATCATGTCAAAATTTCATTTGTTTTCTTCGGTAAACTTTGGATATAAGGAGGAATGGTGTTATGTCACGTTTTCCTTCATAAATAATTTTATTTCACTGTGGAAAAAAAATGTTTTTGAATGTATAATTTAAGCTCTTTCAAACGATACACTTACACATACCTACACGATAAATTTTTCCCCTTCTTCATGTAGGGCATTTTCCATAGGTCTTAAAAGTAAACATTAAAAATAATACTTTCAATATAATTGGGTTAGCGTTCGAAACTATTCCATATTGCAAATCGATAGCTTAAGAGGTTCTTGAGATATTTAGCGATGTGACAGACGGAGAGAGTCGCACTATAAGGGTTCCTTTTGTACCTTTACAGTACATATGGGGCTACTTTATAGCATTAGTGCGAGAAGTAGCATATTATGTTACTGTGTCGAACATTTAAAGGGCCATATGTACTGTAAAACGTTGTACGATACATGTGCGAATAGGTAATTCGCAACTCGTGTCGATTTAAAACACTCCCTTCGGTCGTGTTTTAATTTATCGCCACTCGTTTCGAATTTCCTATTTTTCGCACTTGTATCGTAATGTACTATTTTGGTACGGAAACCTAAAAACAAAGTATCGGTCGCCTCGACCTGAACTCGGGCCATTCTAGCGTGGGTCATCCTTTAACCCTCACATACCCCATTGACAATAATGTCAATCGAACACCCCATAAACAATGTCTTCCAAATCATCAGTACTCATTACTTATTACCGTAGCTACGACCAATATTTACATGTTGTAAGCGATAATACGACAAGAGGGAAAGAACCCCACGAGCAGTAGTTAAGGGAGCATGGGGACCGACATTTCATTTGCCCCCCGCGCGGACATGCACCCCAGGGGTGCAAGGAAATGCCTTTGATGCCGGGAATTCGTAGAATATTGCAGGGGTTGCATTGCGCTTATGTGGAGATATTTTTCATTTTTCTGCAGATATTGAGAATGCGATTTGGTATCGATTTATTCGAAGACAAGAAAACGTACCGTGCAGCAAAATCGTAATAATATAATAGGCAGGGCCCTTATTCGACATGCTAAAAGTGACGTTTCGTGTTGATTTCCATTTGATGTGAGAAATATTGTGACTTGTCGAATTGCTATTATCACCACCTGTCAGTGAACAATATCCACACTAGAGGCGGGGCGTTGTACCGGAATAGTTTTTGGAACAGGTTATTTGTAATAGACTACTTTTAGCTTGTCGAGTATTTAAAAGTACGGACTTTGATTTCTGAAATAAAACAAATATGAAACTTTTATCACCTCGTACCTCCATTCTTACCGTTACTTTAGGTAAAATAAAATTTTGTTAACAGATGGTCGTCTGGGTGTCTGTTGTATCGAAAAATAATGTAATAATATATAACAAAAATATGACAATAGATTCATAGCCTTCACTCAAAACGTCACCATATTTCCGACCCTTACCGAAATAATAAGTCGATATTTGTATAAATAATCCTTATTTGTAAGACGCCTAAGCACGGCAAATACGTAAACTGCCTATTGGGGGTCATACTCGTAAAACTGGTATTTTAGACGTACTTTTGGTACGAGTAACAGAGACGTACTTTTGGTACGCAGTCCCAGCTCTAGTCAGGATTCTAGTTGTCAAATATAAGCGTGTCGAATACGTATTAGTTAACTGTCAAATGAAATTAGATCAACGGTAGACTTTTTTGTCGATGGGTATGGCTGCCATGTTTGGATTTATGACATTTAAAAGGGGATCCTAAGGCAGAGAGTAGTTTTTTCTGTACGATTTTGATTCTTCTACTGGACGCAAGATGGAGTTAGCTGCCAAATTCCGATCAGGCTGACGCAACTAGGAAGAAAAAAGTTTTGTATGGAATTTGTTTCGCAAATCATTGCCAACGAAGAAAAAGAAAACGTCAGTGCTATTTATTCTGTCAAGTTTACATCAAGTCTACTGTCAGCCTAATTGCTTTGTTTGTTTTGAAGGCTTCAATGTTTTGTTCGGGCATTTCGTGTAATTTCTTTATTATTTAGTGAAAAAATCGAAAATAGTCAACCGTGATCAGAGTAAAGAGCGAGTTTGTTACAATGCCAGCGAGAAAACGGTTTACTAAGTGTGAAATATGTGGCAAGCGAGCCACTCGAGAAAATCACGATAAAAGGGATTTTATGGCGAAATTTCCCTTGGATGAAGACTGGTAAGTATTGCTTTAGATACTTTTGACCTTATTTTGGGTCAGCGGGCTATAAACACATCGAAAATTAGATATTTTACATTATTTTTCGTTGTGAACTAGGGATGTACTATAACTATCGATAACTGTAGTTTTATTTGTATATCAGTGTAAATAATTAAATTAAATATGTGAAATTTCCTTAGAACTAGCATGCAATATGACCATAATTAATTCGTCGAAAATTAATAATGCATAAATTATCTATTACTTATGCATTAATGGTCATTAGTTAACATATTTTTTTTATCTAGTGATTATTTAATATATTAACCTAAAATGTAAGAAAATTAATCTCTGTTTTTATGATAAATAATGAAATATTATAGGACATTATTACACAAACTGACTTAGTACTAAAGTATGAATGGCATGTGTTGTGGGTACTTAGACAACAATATATATATATATATATATATACCCACAACACATGCCATTCATACTTTAGTACTAAGTCAGTTTGTGTAATAATGAATATATATATGTACATAGTCCTAATTTATAAGTATTTATAAATACATAGGAAATACCCATGTCTCAGGAACAAATATTCATGCTCATCACACTAATAAATGCCCGTTCCAGGATTTGAACCTGGGACCATCGGCTTCATAGGCAGGGTCGCTGCCAACAAGGCCAGACCCGTTCTCATGCTTAACAGACATATAAATACTAAAAAGTTAAAGCATTGATAAAGGGTTGTTGATAACTGGATGCCGAAAAACATGATTTATAGATGCATATTAGCGCGAAATAATCAGTTAATCATCTCATTAGCAAACACATGGAATATAAACTGTAGATAAAGTCATGTTTTTCCAAGGCTGTATGTTTTCAGATGCAGGCAGTGGGCCAAATTTGTTGGGAACGAAGACCTGATACATCTTTCCATAGAAAAGTTACATTTATTCAAACATGTATGTGCACATCATTATGAAAATCAAGCATTTAATAAAATAAAAAACACGACTTAAAAACTGTATTAAAATAATTCGGGTCCACATTAAGCCCGACCAGATAGTAGTCCAATTAAGAACTATCCACTATATAACATACAACTTAAATGTGGACTCGATGCTAACCTGATTTCGAGTACAAAATTTGTAGACAGGAGCCTATGTTTCAACCCTCCCCATTTTATCGATATCGATAAGAATCGTAAGCGTGTAGCGTACTACACTATTTAAATCGCTTATGTTGGTGCTATGGTTCTTTGACAGTTTTTTGTCGTACATTTTGGTAATGATTTGCGAAACAAACTGATTCCACTCGCTAGTATGGAAGTCCCGTCTCTTAGAACGTAGTGATTATATGCTCTTTGACAATGACATGCAGTTGCGTCGATGTAGATCTATCATAAAAACGTACATGTGACGCATGTGACAAATGAAAAAAATATCTTGACAATTAACATAAAGCAATACAATACCACAAAATGTCAACAAGAAAACAGATTTATTATAAAAATACAAATTATATACAAAGCTTCATTTTAAAACCAATGGTCGTGGGTTCTAACCCCGGCTCTTAACAATGTGCATCTTGTAACATGTACCGATTGCTTTTCAGTAAAGTAAAATATATTATCATGAGGAAGATGGAGTATCCCCAATAAGGTATATTTTCCCCTCTGGGTTAGAAGGTCAGATACTAGTGAGACAGGGAGATATAGTGAAGAATGCGGAAAAACAAGCATTTATTGTGTTGTTAGGCTAGTTTTTTTTTTTCAAAATTTGAAAACGAACGCAACAGCATGCTCAAAGCCCCCTGTGAGTCAGAATCTGTTAAATTTAGGCTTAAGACGAAACAGGAGCTGAGCCCGTACACAAATTTGAGATTTTTAGGTAAAAGGTAAAAAATATCGCCGTCGCGCTGACGAGTGTGGCACCCCGTACCTAGCTAGAGACTATCCCTTGTGTGTGTACCAACAAACCAAATTTTAGACAAATATGATACGTCTTCTTCTTCTTTGTCGTTGTACTCTTTGCAGAGCGTCGTGGTCAACTGCTGATATCAGGCGCAGATGTTGCTTGCCGTACGATTTCTCGCCATTTTTCGCGGTTGGGGGCAATTCTGGCAAATGCGTTCAGGGGACCCTTCATGGCAGATTTGATTTGGTCAGTCCATCGCATAGGTGGCCTTTTGCGCGGTCTTTTTCCGTTTGCTCTACCCTGCACCACTAGACGCTCTATGGAGTCGTTGTTCCTCCTCGAGACGTGACCGAAAAAACTGAGTATGCGGGTCTTTACGAGAGTCGGAAGGCGCTGCTTGATACGGAGTTCTTTAAGGATGGAGACATTAGTCCGAAACTCGGTCCAGGATATCCCCAGCATTTTCCTCCAGCATCATATTTCTAGGGCGTCTATCGTCTTCTCCTCTGTCTTTCGGATAGTCCAGGTCTCCGCAGCGTATAAGAATATAGGAAAAACGAGGGCCCGTACAAGCCGAACCTTCGTGGTGTTTGTGACGTTTCGGTGATACGTAGCCTATATGTAAAAACTAGCCAAGACAAATCCTTTATAATTTCAGGATTTTCTACACAGCACAGAACATGGCACCCATATAGATCTCAATTCCGTTGTCGGCGAGTCAACAACAACACATATTCTTAATATTGAACTTAATTGGCTCTCATTTCACATTTATGTTTTAAATTAATTATAGGCATAGATATACCATATCCTATTGTAAGTACAAAGTTTCAGAGCAATCTAGCTAGCCGATTTAAAATGAGAGCGAAACTACATTTGTATGGAGAACCGAATTTGCTGCGGACGCACAATGTAGCATAATCGGATTAGGACCAACCTCGAAATCTCTGTAACAGTCATGAAATTTATTATGTATATAAATTAAAGGCCCCTTTTTCATGCCCAAACCATTTAACATTTGGGGACCTCGAGGAATCCGAGCCATCTTGGAAAATGTATACCATCAACACAACAGTCAACATTAAAACTTATTAAATTCTACACAAAAAAGTCCTCGATATCTTTACGGAACAATACATCTTGTTATAGAGAATACTTACTGAATCTAAGTTTAACGCTTATACACTTCCAGGGGACATTCTCTTAAAAGGAAACTCGGAGGAATATGAATTCTATATTTAACTATACATTTGTACGTGGTCTACCCCAATATTAACATTTTATTTTACTGCGACTACACCAGAAAGAAGGGTTTTGGGTGTACTGATGTTTCAGTACACCCAGTAGCTAGGTATTAAGATACGGGACGGATTTTTTTAAATGACGTATCGTTAGTTTCCTCTTGCCATTCACAACCTACTTTTACTTGTTCTATTAAAGAAAAATCAATACAGCCGCCTTAAGAGGACTCCGAATATTAAATAATATTTTTTCTTCTAGCGCCTAAACTATTGAGCCACAGTATCACCCTGATCAGTAGATCCACAGTTAGAATACAAGTGCTATGCAATACAAAGTTACTAAAATTAACGGAAGAAAAAAGTTTAGGGCTAAATAATACGTCATTTAAAAAATCCGTCCAGTATCCTAAGCTACAGGCTGTCCTGAATCCTCAGTACTTATACCCTACTTTCTGGTTAAGTTGCAGTCAAGTAAAATATTGATATTGGGGTAGATTATGTACAAATGTATAGTTAAAAGTGGAATTTTTATTCTTCCAAGTTTCCTATTAAGAGAATATCCTATGAAAGGGTATAAGGGCTAAATCTGGGTTTAGCAAGTATTTTTTAAAGCAAGATCATTTTTTTTTTCGCAAAGATGTCTAAAACTATTTTATGTAGAATTTTATAAGCTTGAATGTTGCCTTACACGATTATTGAATAAAGAACGTAGATTTAGAGTAAAACGCGAATTTCTCCTGGATGGTCCACATTTTCCAAGATGGCTGTGGTTCCTCGAGGTCCCCAAATGTCAAATGGTGTGGGCATGAAAAAGGGGCCTTTAACGTATATACATACCAAATTTCATGACTTTTTTTATACCACGACGGCGGCAAACAAGCATACGGCCCGCCTGATGGTAAGCAGATATATATGTTCAGACATTTCGAGTTTGGTCCTAATCCGACTGTGCTAATGCCACTATGTACGTAAACTGTAACTGTACTGCGGACTCAACCTTCACGTTATAATTTTTTAAGTATTAACGTTGACATAGTAACGAAAATAATAAACACGTCAATTGAAGTAAACAATATTATTATATGCAAGAAAATTTTGCAAAATAGGTACATTAATGATTAATATGTAAAACACCATTAATTATTGAATTAAAATTATGATTTTGTGTTAAAAAATATGAGACCAATGATACAGCCCGATTACACGGGCTACATATTAAAAATGATTATCATGGAAACAGTAAATATACACAGGTGAACAAAGTTATAGTAAAATAGGTGCATAATTTCAGAGCTTGCCTGGCCCACCTGTACCACCTACCATGACCACGGCCGTCTCCTACTATTATTTTTTTCTAATACCTATGGCCTTACTAGCGAACAGTATTCCATGTTCTTGATCCAGAATTTAAACCCTTAACTACATATTTGTGGCACTTGGGGTTGAATTTGAAACTCTAGGGCACTAGTGTGGCTCTATGAGAGCGCCTTATATAGGCTTCTGGTGACCAGAGGATCAGCATTGTTAACCAGCGCGGAAATGCACCCAGCCTTCTGAGCACCCTACCGAGCGACCAGAATATAGGGCAAATATATTATGTATACGTTTTTGACTTAAGTGTTTTTATCATGTTTTATATATAAACTTACAGATGTCGAACTACCAGCAAAGTTTTTGAAGAGGTGTAGTTTTTATATTTCCTGGTACCAAACTGATACAGGAAATTGGAACATCAGTAAATAATCTACACCGAAGACAATGAAATATAGTCACATAATACTTTAATGTTTTATTTTATTAAAGAAATCGGTAAAAAAATGTGTTAACTGAAAAAGATAAATTTTATTTTATTTGTAGTTGAATAACAAAATATGTATTTAATCTCCTTTTAACATAGGAATTCTCTTTGTGTAGGTACATATAAATAATAGGTACTTAGGTCTTGGTAAGTAATATAGACAGTACAGTAGGTCTTATCTTAATAATTTGAGATCTTATACATGCGTTCCGATATATCTGATGGCGACTGTACATACAATGGGGTCGCGTATACGAGTACAAAGAGCATTAAAATAGTTGTTGATAGACCAAGTGAGCGAGCTACTATGGTACCTATCTTTATATCAATTTTATGCATTATGTAATAGCGCAATACAGAAAAAAAAATTGACAAATGTAGTATTATTTTTATAGTAATAAAGGTTATTCATGAACCATCTCGTAATTTAAAAAAAACGGACTTTATCTCTAAATCATATGCCTTATATTTACAGATGTGTTAGGTTACAACTTGGTTCGTGAACGTGGTTTAGAAGCAACTTGAGACTGGGTGCGGAGTAAATTGCATCAATTTTTTTTACAATTTTGAGCGTTTATAGGAGAATATGTGGAGCGAGCATTATTCGACGTGTAGGTGTGGGTTCAACAAAAAGATCGCATGTCAATAGTTCTTTATTGTCGTTAAAATTCAATTAATAATCGCCTTTATCGACCATCAACTGTGTGGTCACTTTTTAATTGATTGACGTTGTCAGGTACAGTTTCACTACTCGCCGCCGCATTGTTCATAGCGCATTACTTATCCTATCGAATACAAGATGTCGCTGATTCCTGTAAACTTATGTTTAAAAAAAAAAGACGCTTTACTCTATGCCATATATTGTAGGAAAGGAAGGGTATTCCCTGTCGTACGTCAAAAAATCCAAGATGGTGCCCAAGCCCATGGACAAAAAAGTCTAGCAATAAAATCAACACTTGTCAAAATTTGACATTAGCAATCCAAAGTCAGGTGACAATCAAATCAAACCGAACCACTTCGAGTTCAGAGCCATTTCAAACTATATAGTAGTAATAAACAAAGTTGATTTTTGTTTGATTATTTTTTCTATGAATGAGTTTTGATTGTTCCAAATGATAATATCCACAGTTGATAGAATCAACACTTGATACAATCAACATGCGATAGAATCAAGTGTTGATTTGATGTGGACGCGAAATTTGACAGTTGTGCATCTCGAATAAGGCCCCAGTATGATATAACCCGTTTTCCTTTCCTGTGGTTTAATCTATTTAACCTATTCAACCCCCAAGGCAAAGAAGGAATTTTGAAGTTTGACGAGTGACGAGTGGCATCGTAGCTCAATTCCAATTGAGTTATATTGCTTTTAAAAGTGACTACATTTTCTCGTTATGCATAGATTACTTTTAACTACATATTCAAATATAACGAATTGCTTTGTCGAACTTTTTATTTTTATTTATAGCAAATATGTATCTTACATATTTACAGTTTTTATTAATGACTTTTTTAATAATTTAGGCATTTGTAGCTACATTAACAAGAATATATAGGTACACATGCTAAAGTGAATTAATGTTCTATCATTGAAGATTATAATCTTGTAATCAAATATTCTATTTATTGACAATAACAATATACATAATGGATATATACAGATGATTACTATAACTAGCTTATATCTAAAATAGGCCCTTGAGGCATTGTACCAAGGATGCTGGCGGCATTTCCTCGTTGTATCGCAATACTGATACGTTGTGCGAGGAAGCCGCCAGCTCTTCGGTCACCAGTTACGTCAACCAGACGTTTCGCGATTTCTCCAAAAAACTTGTGCGCGCTGGGACCCCATGGACCTAGAGTTTCAACGCCAAAAGGTACAAAAATTAATAATATTAATTATTAATATCTTGTAATTAGATACGTTATTTGTATAATATATACCTAGTAGGTATGATCGTTCCATTAAGATCCCCTTCGTATAAATCTTACAAAGGCCCCATTTCACAACGGGATAAAACTCTCATGTTCAGCTCACGGCTGAATTTATGCGAACCCACAGAGCAGAATAAGTAGTTTTAAATTGAAGCAGCACTGGGATTTTCAGAACTTATTGGTGTATTGTAGTTTTCTGTATTAATAATGTAATAAATATAAGTACCATCCTATAATCACGCAAAACGCGTTATATCGGTCTGCAAGTGTGTTCTATTTTTTCGTGTACTTTGTTTGCGTATTGGACTGCAGATAACTGTCCCTTATTTTAATATTAAAGACAAACAAATTATATTTTAATTAACCTGGCCACCTATTTAACTATAAATTCTAAGAAGTATTTTCAAGTGTATTGCCATGCATACTTAAGTTATGTATATATTACCTATGCTTTTTTACCTAAAAATAATGCTTAATAACATTTTAATTTTAAACAACAAGTGGAAAATATAGTGCTCAGACCACTTTGCCGTTACATCAAAACGAACCGAGAGTAACGAGATAACTTCACATGATATCTAGACCTACGTATATGTTGCCTATGTATAACTTAGTTATGGCCCACTTTAGTTCGAAGGTTTTACCGAGCTGCCCGGTACGCTTAGGTCAAGTAGTTTGCTTGAATTTTGTTAAACTGTATATAATTATCATTATACACTTTATGGTACTATCTGGTACTTAACTTTCATAAGAAAATTCTCATGCAAGTTTCCACTTAGAAATTTTGCGTTCAAATTAGGGATAATTACTCAATGTTCTTAACTGCTGACGACTGTTTCATTTAATATTTACGTCATTCATTGGCGTTCAAGTTGATACTATGATTGGCAATCGAAACTAACTGTAAGAAGGTTTAGTAATAAACGTGCAGCAAAAAATACCGAGAACATTTTATGGGAACTTTGCAGTTTTTGGAAAGTCTCTTTGGTACGTTGTTAATTACGAGCGTTTTACGACTACTGTAAGCAAGACTTCAGAAAATAGTGGGTATAGTAAAGAATATTGTTTTACCGTTATAAATAAATAATCGGCCTCTGGGACAATTGCATCGCTAGGGCGCTACATATCGAAGTACAAATTGCACAGAAGCATTTAGTTTGCGATATCATTCACAGAGAATTTGCTAGATCTGGACGCACTGCTTCGGAAACATTCTCTAGACTTTGCCATCCAACTTTGTTATTTGCCGTGGTTGTCTGAATTTTTAGTAAATATAATATATAATTTAGTAGGTTACATAATTATATTAATTTCACGGTCACGTATTTGTAGTTACTCGCGCGACTTTCACTTCGAAACCTATAGTTCTCCATTTTCAAGCACTAACGGTGCATGAGTAACGGTCACGATAGCCGCGCACCACATATACAGTTTAGTATGTTTGATTGAGACTTCATTTGTTGCAGATGAGATGTGGAGTTCAGTGGACGGCAGCGGGAGCGCCGGCGCCGCGCCGTGCGCGCGCGGCAAGCACTCTGCCACATTGCTCGGAGGTTACGTTTACGTGCTCGGTGGAAGAGGGGGAGGAGGTTCTGTACCACTGCGAGACTTCTGGAGATACTGCTTAGGTGAGTGCGCTTATGAACTAGGAATTAGGGAGGCGTTCTACCTTTGGTGGGAGGAATGTTTGAGTGCTTGGAATCTATGGTCATAAGGAGTTAGGTAAGTACTTTGTTACATTGCTCGGAGGCTACGTTTTCGTGCTGGTAGACAGAGAAGGTGGGCGCTTAGTGTTGTTGAGCGACTTCTGAAGATACTGCTTAGATAAATGCGCTCTTAAACCCTTAGGGGAGGCCTTCTGCCTTTGGTGGGAGGAATGTTTGCGTGCTTGAAATCTATGGGCAACTAGTAAGTCAAGCACTCTGCGACTCTCTGGCTGCGAGGCTACGTTTACGTTCTGAGGGGTAAAGAAGGGGGGGTTTCGTGCCATTGAGGGTTTTTTTTTATTTTGATTATATAGTACAAACGGCCAATACATTAATCTCACTAAAGGAAACACTGGGAATAAAATTTTCATCACACTTGCTCGACGATACGGTTCGTAAATCCTTCGAAATTCGTCTTGCCGAAATTAGGCAGTAGTTTTTTTTCTCACAAGTGTGATGAAGAAAATTGTGTGTGGCACGGACGGTACAAAGGATTACGAAGTCGTATCGCCTCCGGCTTCGGGCTTCAACTCACACTCGTTCGTCAATTCTTGTTTACCGCCCTCAATATACAATGTATGTACTAACTATTACATGCAAGGATAAAGTAAAAGGTTCTAAACGATTCGGGATATTGAGGTAGTACTATTAGTTATTCTGTGACTTAGGTTAAGATGAAAGGCATTCACTAGGGTTATTGTACTGGAAATCTATAAGTAAATTCAGTAACCGCCTATATTTTCCTACAAAATAACAAGCAGCACTTAGGCTCAGGTCGTGCGAGTCGATCGAGTTTAACGAGGCTCGAGTCGACGAGAGCCGACTGTGCCGAGCGCTCCGCTGGCTCGTTAACGTCCATGTTCGGACGTAACCTACCCCAATTCTATATTTTCGCATAAAAGCAGAGCCAACTTTGCACCGTGTTAGATAGCACAGAGTGTGGAAGTGTTACTTTAAACGTAATGATTTTATGGAATTTGCTTAGACGTAGTTAGCTTAGACGGACTCTAACTATAAAATCCAGCAGATGTATGATGGTCGCGGTTGTACCATATGCCATCGAGGCCATCACGTTCGAACAAACGACACAATAGACGATTAAAGCTTACATTCATGCAGGATTCGACTGCCAACAAAGCTCGTTTGTGATTTGGCAGAAGTACCTTTTTTTTATACCACGACGGTGGCAAGCAAGCATACGGCCCGCCTGATGGTAAGCAGTCACCGTAGCCTATGAACGCCTGCAACTCCAAAGGTGTTACATGCGCGTTGTCGACCCTTTAAAAATCTGTACACTCCTTTTTTGAAGAACCTCATACTGTAGACCCTCGGGAAAACCTCGGCAGGTAGCTCATTCCACAACCGGAGCGTGCGCGGGAGGAAGTTCCTCTTAAACCGCACAGTGCGTGACCATATAGGTTCTAGGGTGTGAGGATGCCGACGGCGGGCGGTGCGGTGATAGAAAGTAGCCGTGGGCATCATGTCAAACAATTCTTCAGAGCACAGCCCAGCTTAGCCCAGCACAGCCTTTATGTAAGCTAAAGCTTTCCTGAATAGATATTTAGCGACTAGTGCACTACTATAGTAGCGTTGCATAATACATATTACAATAAAAACCCGCTTCCATCTCAGGCTTAGTGTTTTCATACACAAGGAATTTCATACAGGCTTAGTGTTTTCATACACACTTAGACCTGTACAGCAATCTTCTTTTGTTTTTAAACGTCAAGTTGTGACACAACGTCTTGGCATTCAACCATCAAATACGTAGTAGTAGATTCCTAATTTGTTTTTAGCTGTGTATACCTAGTGTGTAGTTTCAGAAAAACACTTAAGTATACAAATCTCGACAAAAAACGGGATTGCAGGCCGCGTATACCTCTCCTGTGTCTATATCTACTTGGCCTATAATCCTTCATTTCCCGGCCTCTATATGTACTATTTTTTTACAAGTACTAGCCTATTATGGTGTCCCACTACTGGGCAAAGGCCTCTCCTCCTCCAAAGGATAAAAGTGATTAGGTAAGTACCTACCTTCTTACCTTACGTACAACTTACGAAGACATCGTGAGTAATCTCTATTAAGTATGCCGTGTATTTATTAAATTCCGTTAACTCCGGGGCATGGATAAGCACGTTTAAAGAAATTAAATGGCATAGTTAATTAAAAAAAAACTTTTATAAAATGTATGTTGCATATAGCATTTTTGTAACATGGGCATTACAATTCATTCAACCATCATTCAACCAGACAATTGAAAACTATGACATAGCAATGTCATTTCGAACATCAATCGTCCAAGATAGTATTTACGTTTAGTAGCAAATGTACACACTCGTACTAAACACTAATCAATATGTAAACAGGCCCTAAGGGAAGTGTATACGCTCGTGAGGGCCTTATAAGATAAAAATAAATTATTGATTATCTCCTAAATGGAATGAATTAGAATACCGATGTCTTTGAAGCTCAAGAATATACCCTTAAAATTAACGGAAAAAAAAAAACACGGTGTATAAGGCCTTACTTTTTCCTCTGAGTTGGGAGGACAGGTCAGGAGGATGGCAGTCGCTTTCTTAAAAACTAGTACCTATGCCAATTTTTGGGATTACATGTCAAGCGGACCCCAGGCTCCCATGAACCGTGGCTAAAAGTCAGGACAACGCCAAGAAGATGTCGATGTTGATACTAACTTCCTTGATGCGATGGTTTTATATCACTCTAAGTAATATTTGTTGGTTTAAAACGTTTCTATTGTCTATTTCTTACCTACATAAGATTTTCCTCAACGGGCATTCAGACTTTCTGGGGTATAATTTTGTTATTAGTTACCTATGTCTGAGCCTCGTGAACAAATTCTCTAAAGGTTTCCATTTTCGCAATTTTTTGTACCAATTGTTTTCCCATCAATCGACCGACTGAACCCGTTTAGCTAAAGAGCCCTAGACGATCGAAAGCCATTCATCCTTTCGCTCTGTGAAGTAAAAACGCAGATACCTATCTAACCCTAGATGGAGCACATAATATTACTTGCTATCATCACACAAAAAAAAATAGGACTATCTTACACAAATTGACTAAGCCCCACATTAAGTGTTGTTTGTGACAATGACAACGATGCCTATACATGAAGGTAATATGAAGAACAAATATACGAGCTGATCACACAAATAAATAATGCCTTTACCGGAATTAGAACCAACCACCAGACCACAGACCATCAACTTTATAGGCAGAGTTAGGTACTATACCGACTAAGGACTAGCCCAGGCCAGCGGTCATCCACACATTGGCATACAAAAGCAAGGCCCCTCATTCATTTGCCTTCATTATCACGACCATTATTTATATCACGTTGTGATCTTATTTTATTAAAAACTACTTCATAATGCGGTATCTGTGTAGTGTGTGAGCCTAATCAGGTCGAGAGCGGCTGCCGAGCGCTCGAATCAGCAGCTTTTCTGACAGCTCGGCAGAATTAATCGGTGGTTTCCATCTAGAAACGTGTCTCCTTGAAATACTTGACTCAGTTTAGCTTTGCGCTGTCTATTTGTATGTCTATTGTAGAGAGTTTCAGTAGATTACATAATGAGGCTATTTAAGTAGTAAGTATTTAACTGAACTTGCAACATAGCTAAACGGAGACTTGAAATCTGATCATCATCATCTTCCTCACGTTGTGCCGACAGTTTGCCACGGCTCATGGGGGTCCGCTTGGCAACTAAACCCAAGAATTGGCGTAGGCACTAGTTTTTTTCGAAAGCGACTGCCATCTGACCTTCCAACCCAGAGGTTAAAACTAGGCCTTATTTGGATTAGGTAGTCGGGTTTTCTCACGATCTTTTCCTTCACCAAAAAGCGACTAGTAAACATCAAACGATATTTCGTACATAATTTCCGAAAAACTCGTTGGTATGTACAAGCCGGGGTTTGAACCCGCGAAATCAGCTTTTTCGTACACGCCTCCTAGCGCGCACGTGTGAATTCCCAAGTTTTGCTTGATAATCCAAGTAAAATGGACAAGCCCAACGTTCTCGCCCGCGTCGTTAAGGTGCTGGGTCGCACCGGGTCCCAGGGACAGTGTACCCAAGTCAAGGTCGAGTTCATCGGAAAGACCAGCCGTCAGATCATCCGGAACGTGAAGGGCCCGGTCCGCGATGGCGACATCCTCACGCTGCTCGAGTCTGAGCGTGAAGCCAGGAGGCTGAGATAAACGGTCTTGTGCCGCTTCTAGGTTAAGTTCCATATAACCAATGTTTACACTATGTTACTCTACATAATATGAAGCCGTCAAAGATGAACATCTCAAGAGCTCGCAATACATCCCGAGTGCAAGTCGTACGCTCTTACCGCTAGGCCACCAGTCTGATATTGCTTTGATATTCCATATGAGTCCTCCTGAAAAAGAGCTTAGAAATCCGTGGAAATGTATAAGGCTGAACAGGAATCGCTTTACGAATATTAAAAACAATTTCTGTATCTGATAAATTGGGAAGTGGGATAAATAAAGACAACACACGAGTCAGCGGAGGCTCATCCTAACGACGCCATTAGTGACGGCGACTGAACCGAGATGAGTCGGCTTTGGAATTATATTATTGCTTGAGAATTACGAGTCGTAGAACTCGTAGATATTCAATTATATAGTTGGGTTGTGTCTATATCTGTAGATCGTGTCATTCAAGAAGACGCGAGCTTTGCCTCGTATTGTCGTGTTATTAAAGGTTAGATTCGACAAATCTGCGCGTCATCGTGGATGACACGCTATATATACGTTTTTATAAATGCCGTACATTGTTGCTATTGGTTATCTTAACGAATTCCTATTAATTGGCTTGAATAAATAAAGAAATAAATATTATAGGACATTATTACACAAATTGACCAAGTCCCACAGTAAGTAGTAATAGTAATAGTATATTGATTGTATGGCATAGCTGTAGTATACCTACCGATCTAGTTAAGTAGTGTATAAGTTATAAGTATGTAGGTTATAAATGGGTAGAACATAACATGGTAAAGAGCGCTTTATCCGCCAACAAACTGTCTTCAGTTTGGCGGAATATAATTATGTAAAAACCATTTAAGTTTTTTTGTGATAAATAAATTAAAAAAAAAAAAGCTCAGCAAGGCTTGTGTTGAGGGTACTTAGATAAGATATATATAATAAATAAATCTTTATAAAAAATTAAATACATAGAAAACACCCACGATCTCAGGAACAAATATTTATGCTCATCACACGAATAAATGCCCTTACCAGAATTCGAACCCGGGACCACCAGCTTCGTAGCCGGTCGTCAATATATACGTCATATTACACCTCGAAGACAAACGAATAACCTAAATATTTAAGGTCGAGGTCCTTAAGAGTCCTTATTCCTACAGACGAGAGTATTTTGTAAATGCTTCCTTTTCATTCAAGATTACGACGTAACTATTAGTATTTATTCAAAAACTGATAAATATACTTAAATAATCGTTTCCTAAACTAGGGGCTCCAACAGTTCAAATTTTCATTTTCTCTTTAAACCTCTTTTTTAATGAGGTTTTTTGGGAGTCTTTTCCAAATTTTGCAGTGAGATGTGGCGTTTCGGATCTCAATTTTGCTATAAACAAGAATCATTTGGTACAATAAATAACTACAATTTGATTCAACATATCTCGTACGAGGGGCTGGAATGATTAACAACTCGAACATTCATTTGAAAAAACTGATAAAATACCTTCCGAGTTTTCTTCATTTTTTTGGCGAAAACAGGGTTTTATATATTTTATTTCCGCAAATTGTACGCATATTTTGCTTTAACAGTAATATTATAGCAAACTGTAACTTTATGTTAACCTATAAAAAAAAAATCGTAACTATGGGACCTACATTGCCGTAAATTTATATTTTTTTAAAACACGTATAAATCACGCAGCAGCGACGCCCCGCTCTCAGTCCGCGCGGAGCGCGCTTAGAGGACGGACCTGTGCTCGATTGTTAGGCATTCGTCGCGTTCGTAATCAGCTACGGAGTTCCGAGAAGTGCTATATACTGCGATTAGAAAATCTTAATAAAAGTTCATTTTTTACAGTATGCCTAACAACAGACTCGCTTATTGATGGATTTTCAGTGTTACTTCTTTTTTATACTACGTCGGTGGCAAACAAGCATACGGCCCGCATATGTACACCTGCAACTCCAGAGGAGTTACATGCGCGTTGCCGACCCTAACCCCCTCCCGCCTCGTTGAGCTCTGGCAACCTTACTCACCGGCAGGAACACAACACTATGAGTAAGGTCTAGTGTTATTTGGCTGCGATTTTCTGAAAAACGCATTTTCACTTGAAATTACGTTAGGGTTTGCATTATTATTTTTGACCCGGATGAAGTCCAAGTTCTCATGATGGAGTCAGGAGTTGGTCACCAGAACTCCTAATCTACTAATTATAATCCCATCGTGTTTGGGCTCAAAAGATTTGCCCTGACGAACACCATCGATCTAGATGAGGTCCAGGGTCTCATGATGGAGTCAGGAGTTGGTCACCAGAACTCCTACTCTACTCATCATAACTCCATCGTGTTTGGGCTCAATAGAGTTGCCCTGACGAGCACCATCAATCTAGATGAGGTCCAGGGTCTCATGATGGAGTCAGGAGCTGGTCACCAGAACTCCTAATCTACTCATCATAACTCCATCGTTTTTGGGCTCAATAGAGTTGCCCTGACGAGCACCATCAATCTAGATGAGGTCCAGGGTCTCATGATGGAGTCAGGAGCTGGTCACCAGAACTCCTAATCTGCTCATCATAACTCCATCGTTATTGGGCTCATTAGATTTGCCCTGACCAGCACCATCGATCTAAATGAGGTTCAGGGTCTCATGATGGAGTCAGGAGTTGGTCACCAGAACTCCTAATCTACTCGTCATAACTCCATCGTGTTTGGGCTCAATAGATTTGCCCTGATGAACACCATCGATCTAGATGAGGTCCAGGGTCTCATGATGGAGTCAGGAGTTGGTCACCAGAACTCCTAAACTACTCATCATAACCTCATCGTGTTTGGGCTCAATAGATTTGCCCTGACGAGCATCATCAATCTAGATAAAGTCCAGGGTCTCATGATGGAGTCAGGAGTTGGTTACTAGAACTCCTAATCTACTCATTATAATTCCAACGTGTTTGGGCTCAAAAGATTTGCCCTGACGAGCACCATCGATCTAGATGAGGTCCAGGGTCTCATGATGGAGTCAGGAGTTGGTCACCAGAACTCCTAATCTACTCATCATAACTCCATCGTGGTTGGGCTCAATAGAGTTGCCCTGACGAGCACCATCAATCTAGATGAGGTCCAGGGTTTCATGATGGAGTCAGGAGCTGGTCACCAGAACTCCTAATCTACTCATCATAACTCCATCGAGTTTGGGCTCAATAGAGTTGCCCTGACGAGCACCATCAATCTAGATCAGGTCCAGGGTCTCATGATGGACTCGGGAGTTGGTCACCAGAACTCCTAGTCTATTCATCATAACTCCATCGTGTTTGGGCTCAAAAGATTTGCCCTGACGAGTACCATCGATCTAGATTAAGTCGAGGGTCTCATGATGGACTCAGGAGTTGGTCACCAGAACTCCTAATCTATTCATCATAATGGTAATTTGATGGTGCTTGTCGGGGTAAATCTATTGAGCCCAAACACGATGGAGTTATGATAAATAGATTTCGAGTTCTGGTGACCAATTCCTGACTCCATCATGAGACCCTGGACTTCATCTAGATCGATGGTACTCGTCAGGGCAAATCTTTTGAGCCCAAACACGATGGAATTATAATGAGTAGATTAGGAGTTCTAGTGACCAACTCCTGACTCCATCATGAGACCCTGAACATCATCTAGATTGTTGGTGCTCGTGAGGGCAAATCTATTGAGCCCAAACACGATGGAGTTATGATGAGTACATTAGAAATTATGGTGACCAACTCCTGACTCCATCATGAGATCCTGGACTTCGTCTAGATCGATGGTACTCGTCAGGGCAAATCTTTTGAGCCCAAACACGATGGAATTATAATGAGTAGATTAGGAGTTCTGGTGACCAACTCCTGACTCCATCATGAGACCCTGGAGTTCATTTAGATCGATGGTACTCGTCAGGGCAAATCTATTGAGCCCAAATACGATGGAATTATAACGAGTAGATTAGGAGTTCTAGTGACCTACTCCTGACTCCATCATGAGACCCTGGACTTCATCTAGATTGATGGTGCTCATCAGGGTAAATCTATTGAGCCCAAACTCGATGGAGTTATGATGAGTAGATTAGGAGTTCTGGGGAGTTCTGGTGACCAACTCCTGACTCCGTCATGAGACCCTGGACCTCATCTAGATCGATGGTGTTCGTCAGGGCAAATCTTTTGAGCCCAAGCACGATGGAATTATAATGAGTACATTAGGAGTTCTGGTGACCAACTCCTGACTCCATCATAAGAACCTGGATGGACTTCATTCGGGTCAAAAATAATAATACAAACCCTAACGTGATTTCAAATAACACTGAAACTCTATAGCACTAATGTGCGTAAACGATTGGCATCTTGACTAGGCAGAATGGGTGCGTAGCCACCATGCCAATCGATACGACAACGAAACACTATCTGTCTCTCTCTCGTACTAATATGCACAAACGATTGGCATCTTGGCTGGGCAGCATGGGTGCGTAGCCAACATGCCAAACGTTTACGATACGACAAGGAAACACTATCTGTCTCTCTATCGCACTAATATGCGCAATCGATTGGCTTCTTGGCTAGGTATCATGGGTGCGTAGCCAACATGCCAATCGTCTACGATACGACAACGAAACACTACTCTCTCTATCGCACTAATATACGCAAACGATTGGTATTTTGGCTAGGCACGAAGCAAGTGTGTGGCCAACATGCCAATCGTTTACGATACGACAACGAAACACTATCTGTCTCTCTATCGCACTAATATACTTTATTTATACCTGCAGTCATTTACTAACTTCTTCATTTTCCATTGGTGTGAAAGAGACAGAATAAAAAGCAAGGGTTATAGTACACTCTGTAGTATGTACACTTAGTAGTAGTGTACATAAAAAAAAACTACTGTGCATCTACAATAAAATAAAGAGTGCCCATATGATATCATATGACACTAAAATTAATGTTGCTTGAAATTATATTGAAAACTATCAAGATTATTCTAGTCTGCATTGAAACGCGCGTCGCGTTGCCGGCGCTCGCGTACCGAGCGCCAACGCCATCTATCGAGCGTTATTTCGTGAAATCGGAGAACGCTCCAAGGATTAAGGGCTCTTGGGAACTTAATCATGCACCTACCCACAGGTTGAGAAAGACACATGTGTTATATATAGGTATTAATTAGGTACTTATCAGGGTGAAGGTTACCTCAAATGCGTGCTAATAGTTACGAAGTCAGGGGTGGTCATAATTAGCACCTTTTTTGTAACTGCTTAACCTTGTAGAGTTCCTCAAAACACAACAATTAAGAATGTCTAATACCCTAGAACTAGTACCTACCTATGGGTCTGATCTGAGGCGCCCAACACTACAGTTTTCTACAGGTACATTCAAAGCACCGCGTAATCACCGGTTATCCGTCATTGGAAACGAAGTGTTGGAAGCTTCGGCCCGGCCTCGAACGGTTCTGATAGTCATCCTATAAAGAGAGTGGGTGTACAAAAGTGTATGGAGAGATCCAAAACCATAAATAAAAATATCAGAAGTTACAAATTGTAACAGTTGTTCTGTTGTTACAGCCACGGGAGAATGGGAGCGACTGGCGTGCTGCGGCGAGCCACCTCCATCTTTACAAGAACACTCGTGTACCGCACACGGGAATAAGCTTTATGTTTTCGGTGGCGAGGCTGGTGCGCTCGGCGACACTCCACTTTGGGTGTATGACACAGAGGTAACTATTGAATAGAAAATGTACATTACCCCTTAACCCTTTAACGAGCAAGACTGAAAAAAATCCTCAATTAGGTAATCAAGCCTCATCGCCAATCTATAGTCCAAATAAATGTTATAGTATTTTTTGGGACCACTGCCCTATAAAGGGACCACCCCATAGGCGGCAAAGCAATATTAAAAATTTTCGAGCCGTGCGGCGCGCTGCCATGAGCCGGCCGGCTATGGCGGCTATCAAAGTTAAAAACCGGACAAGTGCGAGTCGGACTCGCCCACAGAGGGTTCTGTCCTTTTTTGTATTTGTTGTTATAGCGGCAACAGAAATACATCATCTGTGAAAAAGTCAACAGGACGGACGGACGGACGGACGGACAGCGGAGTCTTAGTAATAGGGTTCCGTTTTACTTTGGGTACGGAACCCTAAAAATGGCAGGCGCCGTATCGCGCACGTGCTGCTGTCGGAAAGTGGCTTGCTCCCGGCTTCTAGCCGCCTGAGGGGTTATAGATAAAATTATCATAAACCTTGAGGTCTTGAGATCAGAACAGTCCCTAAAGGAATCCCACTTGACATCCACACGCCGCTCTGTCCGCTTGCCGCCGCAGGGCGCAGCACACTCTTCCTTGACCCATTGGTAAAATGCTAATGCCCCGAATGCTATACATAAAAGTAATAAATATTCGACTGCGCCGTAACACTTTTCACATCTAGTTGCGGGTAGTAACGTAACCCACGTTGTACGAGTTTTTAAAGACGTTTCATGCACTCACAATCAATCTATTTCTTAATTTCAGCTCGGTTCATGGCGCAAGCTGCCCGGCCAACCGGCGCCCCCTGGACGCCGAGGCCCACGAGCTCGGGGCGGTGGGGCCGGGCCTAGGGGAAGACGTGGACATTCTGCTCATGCGCTGAAGGATTGTCTGCTGATCTTTGGTGGTTATAAGGATCTGAGGGGTCTACTAATGAGCTGTGGGCTTTCCACTATGGTAAGTACAAACAGAAAACTACATAAAAATTAGGTAATAGGCATTTAATAGGCAACCGGCACCATCAGGCCGAAGCAAGAATTCTCATGGTAGTGGTGCCGGTTAGGATGACGTGGGCATTCTGAACATGTTCTGAAGGGTTGCCTGCTGGTTTTCGGCAGCTGTAAGGATATTGAGCCTGACACTATGGTGACTTGGTAAGCATATTATGGTTTACCTATTGTAGAGTTTGTGATTACATTCATTCGTCATTAGTCCCATTCGCCTTTTAGGCTAATCAAATTAGATCCATAGCGTTTTGAGGAATTAATTCCCAGCAAGCTGGAAATTGTTTTAATACCTTCATTTGGTCCTAAATGCATGTAATCCGAGTTTGCGCAATGCCAGGAGCTGCAATAACCCTTTTGCAATGTTATATATCAGAATCGGAATCGTGGCACCAAGTGCGAACAGCCAACGCGGGTCCGGCACGGCACCGGCACGCCGCTGCACTCCACGACGCGCGTCTCTACGTTCACGGCGGACAAAGTGACCTTCGTGCCTGTGCTGATCTGTGGCACTATGACACCAGTAAGAATTTTTACTTATTATTAATTATTCAAGAGAGCTGACTATCGATTTTTCGAGATAATTTATACATACCTACCCAGAATTAGATGGACCTTAGTTTATTCAGGAAGCTTTTTAAGAGCCCATGTTTCCCTTTCGCTTCGAAAAAGCTTCGTATGGAAAGCAACAGTATCTAAAACAGTAAATTTTGGTATAAATGCGACAGACCTTGGCCAGTAGCAGTAAATATCATACTCCTAAAACTCATGAAATTCTAATAAATGATTTGTTCTATTAGTGTCTCGAGTATGGACAGCAGTGCGGGCCGCGCGCGGCTCGCGCGGCTGGCCGGGCGCGCGCGTCGGCCACGCGGGCTGCGCGCCGGGGGCCATCTCTACATCTTTGGAGGAGAAGCTGATGGGCATGCTTGCAATGAGCTGTGGAGGTTCCACTTTGGTATGTACTATACGTTAAACACTACACAAAAACGACCGACTTACTACGAGAAATTTAGCGGAGGAACTTATTAGGCCCATATACAAAACTTCCATAAATAAATCGTTGAGAAACCTGAGCTTTCTTATTTTTCAAATAATCTGCGTCAGCCCGGCAAATTTTCCCATCTTGTATTACATCACCAGTAGTTTTTCCAGAACAAAATTGATTCTGCCAGGATTCCGTTTGAGAAAAGGTTGATTCCAGAATTGTGCCAAACCTCTTAGTAAGCACTTTAGCTATACGTAGAGGACATGAAAGCCACTGCTTTACGAATAAGTAACATTTTTCTCTCCTTGGCAAATAGCAGGCGAGCGTCAAGGTGAGGTTTTGGTATTTCCTAACTATCTAATTTGTCCTTTATCTTCCAGCGACGGAGACCTGGGAGCGCATCGTGCAGAGCGTGAACTGGCCGTCTCCCCGCGTGGACTGCTGCGCCCCTCCTCGTGCCCGGCGCGCCGCGCCGCGTGCGCTCCGCCCCCGCCCCCGCCCTCGCACCCGCCGCACCCCCCCCGACCCTCCTGCAAGTCTCCTTAAAGAACTTTCTAGATTATCCTCTATACACATGAGGCGAGCCGCCCGCTGCAGCTATTCCGCTCTAGGGCAAGATTCCACGGAAAGCTTAGCCAACTCCCAGCTATCGAAGTCACATTCCTCATACGTCATAGAGCGCTCGAGCGATGCCGGACCAAAAGAAGCTGACGAGGCCGAACGCTTCCGTTCTGATATCTCTCGGGAACCCATCTCGGTCCCAGATTTCGCTGATATGGTTCTCCCGACCCCAGTTTTATCCCCTATCGAGGCAGCTAAGCTAGTTTATCTGGACTCCGACGAAGAAGAGGATATGAAGCGAGAAATCGAGAGTATACGCAAGAAAGATGACGTTCAAATGCGACGACTCGATACACCAAAAGTCGTGGCGCTTCCTAAATCCGCCTCAGTCAGGTTTAGTAAAGATGTGACTACTACCGAAGAGGAGGAGGGTGAGCTGTCTACGTCAGACTACGCGAGCGCTGAACGCGTTAATAGACTATCAGGGGCATCGCTAGGGTTTTGTAATCCTCACTACTTAGGTCCTGACGTTCGAGCGTTAGCAGCATTAACGCCCGACTCAGGTAGGCGCGGGGGATATCGAGCTGCACGATTTAGGTGAGCGCCGCGCTCGAAGCGCTCAACGCAATGGAGATTCACAGCTACATTTACTACTGGTTGGGGGTCGAGAACCACCCCACGTAGCCCGACTCCAAAGCCCGCTGTCCCTTTGGACTTACAGGCTGTTGTAGATTCGTCCGTTCTTTGTCGTGCTAGACTTAAATATATTTTTCTCGTAAGTGAAGTTTTTGAGATGTATCAAGTGCTCGCGTTGGAGTTGCCTTTTTTTTTGTCTGTTACGTCATTACTAACATATGGTGTAAAACGGATGAATGCCGGTTTAATAGTTTCCAAAAAACAAACAAACCGTTTTTTAACCATTAAAAATCAAGGTAGCCGTCAAAAAGCAACTCCTGCGCAGAAGCACTGTAATATAGGTACTTCTAGCGACTCAGAAGCGTAAAACGTGTTTTCTTTGACGTGTTCCATATCCAAACTGTTAACTGAAAGACATAAAGACCCACTGATAGTCAGTTAAATGTTGTTAAGTACTTTCTCAAGTAGGTACCTATAGTGCTCATATTCTCAAAGGGTGAAAGATATTTGAACGCGGTTTACGCTCTTGAGTAGGTACTTCTAGTGTTGGCAGTAAGCGTCGTAGGATAACTTAGGGATCTGTAACGTCCATACTTCTATCGATTAATTACAATCAAGAAGCTTAAATTAAGACTGGAGTTTTCACGTAGACGTAAAGAAAAATATTGTGACATGTTGAAATGAGGCTACTACACGGTCGGTAATGGCTTCCGACTGCACTCTTTATGTATTCGGACCGTGTAGAAGATTATTAACCAAACCTAGGGCCTACCGCGAAAACCGAAATCCGCAATTTCCGGGGATCTTTCTCTTTTACTCTCACTAAGACGTAATTAGAGCGACAGAGAAAAATGCCCGCAATTGACGAACTTCGATTTTCGCGGTTATAGCCCTAATCCCTACCAAGGTCAGTTGGCTCTTATTTCGGGGATTCCCTTGCAAGGGAAGGGCTTATAAGAAGCCATAGTAGGGAATAGATTTCCCATGATGATTCAAAAGTATTT